>NW_015113345.1:160183-163306 GCF_001443285.1 Poecilia latipinna
ACGTTATAAAGCTGTTGATTGCAGTTTTAGGACTTAATGGCAGTCGGACTGTGCCGCTAATGGTTGAAAACATTTAGACACGTTTGTAACATTTAATTTTTTTTTTTTTTTTTTTCCGGGGAGAAATAGGCGGGAAGCTAGCTACATTAGCAACTGGTTCTTCTTTGATCTCATCATCTCACACATATTTCTGCTCCTTCATAGCACCCACAAAAGGCACTTTTAAGAGCCACGTCTGTCGTATCTGTCCCTCATCTTTGTGTCCTTAATTTGTCTATTGTTCTTCACTTAATTTGTCAACAATTCTGTTTGTCTGTCTGTCTGTTTTTGTCTGTCTGTCCATCAGAAGTCTTTGTTGTTGTTGTTTGTTTTTGTTGTTGTTTTTTTTTGCACTTTGCCATCGTTTTTTAAGTATGACAAGCCTCAAATTCAGGCCATGCACACAGTGTCAAACGCCCAATCAGGCAAACAGAAAAACTTGTTTCGTCTGCCACCAGAGCCTTTCCACACAAAAAAAGGTGCAGACTTTCAACAATCAGTGGAGGGAAACTGTTGTGAAAAACAGAAACGTTTCCCGAATAATCGATTCTGCGCAAATTGCAGTAAGTAGAAATTTTTAGACTGAAAAAGTTCTGTTATGTACAGGTTACATTTTGTTAATGAGCAAAAAAGTAACCTGTACTCCTCTTGTTAAATTAAAAATTCTTCTCTGACTTTTCCATATGAAGACGTTGAGATGTTAACACCACAAAGCACACGACTTTGAAAATATAAAATATTTTACCAATATGTTGCTAAAGATGGAAAACAACTGCTCCAATAGGATGGTGTGTTTAAGTAATTTATTACATGTTCTTATCAATTGCAGTTGTGCAAACTTCATGCTTTAGGCTACAAGCCTATTTTATTTCTTGTTAAGGAAGAAAAGTATTCAAGCAAGTGGGGTAGCAGATGTAATTACTCATTTGGAGACCACTGCTACTACCAAGAATTTTCTTGAGAAGATTAAGATGGCTTATGAGTTTCTCCACTCTGTAGGTAATGCATGTACGTGTGTGTGAGAGTGTGTGTACTTCTGTAGTGCGTTATATCAAGTCCACAGAGAGCGAGCAAGATATGTGTCTATAGATATTTATGTCTGTTTTCTGTAAAACTATGTCTTTCCTAGGCACGCCTGTACCAGTGCAGCCCCACACCTCCACAGGACAGGCTTTTTCACCCAAGGAGCTCTGGGCTGGTGAAAAAGCTGAGAACCTCATCTATGAACCAACAGAGACCACAGCTGAGGAGCAGCCTGGGATGCTTACAGAGGAGCATCCAAAGATCATACCACAGAACCAGGAAGAGACTGTGATCGTGCTTGATCTGGTTCCTGTCTCTCCTCCTATTGTTCCGTCCTCGCCAGCTTTCCAGAAGAAAAGAGCCAGAAGCATCTCTCCAGCTGCCTCTCCTCCCCACTCTGCCATCTGTCTCTCCCATAGACCAGCCACATCAACAATCATATGAATCACCTGCTGCCCATGCCATCTCTTTAAGTCAGGGTGGCCTATTTGAAAATAAGAAGAGAAAGCGTAAGTTTTGTTTTCCTTAGTCCTGTGACTATTTCTTTTACATCCATTTTCTTACACCGGGGGGTAACTATGAGAAAAACCTAACTACCGACTTAAGGAGTCAAGCACTAAAATGCTGCTGGTGCCTTTCTCCAGCAAGAGGCAGGNAAGTCAGGGTGGCCTATTTGAAAATAAGAAGAGAAAGCGTAAGTTTTGTTTTCCTTAGTCCTGTGACTATTTCTTTTACATCCATTTTCTTACACCGGGGGGTAACTATGAGAAAAACCTAACTACCGACTTAAGGAGTCAAGCACTAAAATGCTGCTGGTGCCTTTCTCCAGCAAGAGGCAGGTTAATCCCTGGACCGGTCGCCAGTCTGTCCAGGGATTACCTGGACAGACTGGGTAATCCCAGTCTGTCCAAGTCTGTCCAGGGCAACACAGGGACAGACAACCATGCACGCACACACACACCTAGGGAGAATTTAGAAAGACCAATTAATCTGACAGTCATGTTTTTGGACTGTGGAAGGAAGCCAGAATACCTGGAGAGATCCCACGCACGCAGAAAGACCCTGGGCCGGGAATCGAACTCAGAACCTTCTTGCTGCAAGGCAACACTTCTATCAACTGTGCCACTGTGCATTTAATGTACATTTCTGTTATACTAACCTCAAATTCTGAAATGATAATAATGCTTGTCTTGGCCTTGTTTGTGAACCTTTGGACAAGTACACAGTATTTTTTAGTTAAACACTAAGTTTAACTAACTGTCCTGAAGTGGGAAGAGGGAAAAGACACGGCTGGAGATGGAGAATAACAAAGATAGCGACAAAGCTTATCCACTTTGTTGCTATCTTCATTGATTTTTTTTTCAGACTCCTCTACTGACCTTTTGTCAAAACAGACATTCCACACAAAAATAAAAGTCTTGATTTATACTTCGTGGCAGTTCGTTGCAGTAGAAAACGCTTACCTCTCTTAAAACCAAATTAATAAGTTATATACTTTATAAAACATAAGCTCTTTCAAAATAATGTTTACCTGATTAGATACAAGACATTTACAGCTGGTACATTTCGCAAAAGTAAAAATCGGAAGTTTACTTTGTGGAACTTGGTTACCTCTCTTAGCAACATACTAACAACAACAAATATTGTTATTGTTAAAAAAATAAATAAAATTCTTATGCTCTATTGAAATACTACTTATTTTATACTTATTAAGAATTGTGCAGTTGGTGAATTTTGCAGAAAAGTTCATTCTTTTTGTCATTAGTAGTAGATATATTATAAAACACACATTCAACACAAAAGTAAAAATCTCGATTTACACTACGTGGCAGTTCGTTGCAGTAGAAAACGCTTATCTCTTAAAACCAAATTAATAATAAGTTATATAGTTTATAAGTTCTTTCGAAATAATGCTTAACTGATTAGACACAAGACATTTACAGCTGGTACATTTTGCAAAAGTAAAACTCTGAAGTTTACTTTGTGGCACTTGGTTACCAGTAAACACACTCATCTCTTAGCAACAGATTAGCAACAAAAATTCTTATTATTCAAAAAACA
>NW_015113345.1:166589-174767 GCF_001443285.1 Poecilia latipinna
CTACTTATTTTACACAATCAAGAATTGTAAATTGTACAGAAAAGTTAATTTTATTATCATTAGTGGTAAATATATTATAAAACACACATTCAACACAAAAGTAAAAATCTCGATTTACACTACGTGGCAGTTCGTTGCAGTAGAAAACGCTTATCTCTTAAAACCAAATTAATAATAAGTTATATAGTTTATAAGTTCTTTCGAAATAATGCTTAACTGATTAGACACAAGACATTTACAGCTGGTACATTTTGCAAAAGTAAAACTCTGAAGTTTACTTTGTGGCACTTGGTTACCAGTAAACACACTCATCTCTTAGCAACAGATTAGCAACAAAATTCTTTTTGTTCAAAAAACATAAGATTTCTTCTGTTCTTTTGAAATACTACTTATTTTACACTAAATTGTGCAGTTGGTGAATTTTGCAGAGAAGTAAAAAAATTTTCTCATTAGTGGTAAATATATTATAAAACATATATTCAACACAAATGCAAAAATCTCGATTTATACTTCGTGGCAGTTCGTTGCAGTAGAAAACGTTTATCTCTTAAAACCAAATTAATAAGTTATATAGTTTATAAAACATAAGCTCTTTCGAAATAATGTTTACCTGATTAGATACAAGACATTTACAGCTGGTACATTTTGCAAAAGTAAAAATCGGAAGTTTACTTTGTGGAACTTGGTTACCAGTAAACACGCTAATTTCTTAGCAACAGATGAGCAACAAAAATATTTTTGTTCAAAAAACATAAAATTTCTTCTGCTCTTTTGAATTACTACTTATTTTACACTAACAGGAATAATATATCAGGGTGCGTTCACACTGCAGCCTGAAGTGACCCAATTCCTATTTTTTTTGACATAATGCGATCTTTTCATGGCAGTGTGAACAGCCCAGGTCGGATTCTTTTCGAGTGCGACCCATATCCAATACGTAGCCGATTCAAATGTAACCTAACCTCCAGGTCGCATTCATCCGAACTGAACGTCACTGATTCTCAACAAATCTCATTATTCTGCGTCCTGATGCGCGCAACCGGGAAGGAAAACAACAACCATGACGGACTATAATGAAGATTAAGTTGTTAATATGCTGCTCCGGCCGGACAACAACTTCAAATGTGTAAGCTAAGCTCCACCGTTAGTTTACTTCCGCAAACACTGAGCACTTCTTTTTATGGTGGTTGGCAGAACACTGAGAACGCTGACGCTATTGCGCCCTCTAGTGCGCATGCGGGACACTTTCAGGTCATTTGCCCGTTCAGACTGCGGAACACATACAGGTCGCATTTACTGGCAGTGTGAACGGCCCCGGCAAAAAAATCAATTGCCAAAAAAATCGGAATTGGGTCACTTATGGCTGCAGTGTGAACGCACCCTGTGACAGGCCTGACAAAACCAATAAAATCTAACCCATGCCGAGAAGACACCTCTAATAATAAAATAACGGGGTTGGTAAACATACATTAAATAAAAAGCAATTTTGCTTTTCAATTGATGCCAAATGATGTTAAGATGTTGTGCTAAAGACAGATTAGCAAAGTTAGCTTGCATCCTGTATGTAAGTTCGAGTAAAACATTAAAGACTCATGTAAGATTGAATTCCAGTGCAGCAGCTATTAACCGAAATTTCAAGATTAAAAACATATTTCATAAATGGACTCCAGAGCTTCATGTGTCACTTTTATTCCGAAGGGAACAAAGGATGTTTTCAATAAAGCCTGATGAACGTCATATACCTTTTAATAATAATCATGTTAAATTGCCTTTATTACAACACACACACACATACACACACAGAAAGAAACAAGCACGAGGTTGATGTCAGTTGGTTATTTATTGTTTCCAAAAATAGTCTCTGAAACTAAGATTTACAAAAGCCCCCATAAATCTTAACAGCTGTTGGAGTTCTTGTGTAAAAACAGACGACCGTTAGACCTCCTGGTGGCACCAGAGGACTGAACGCCGAGACCTCGACGGGAGTTTGAACTGTCCACCACTGAGGAAAACAAACCCCACACACCCCCACAATTTCACTACTCAAATGACAAGTCTCAAGATGCAAGTAGAAAGTGTTATCTAGGCAGCCTGCTGTAGACTCCTAGAAAGATTACGCAATTGATCAGAATCTAATCGATCGGAATTAAGCTTTATTTGTCAGCAACACAAGAGAATAAAAAAAAAAAAAAAAAAAAAATTATGTCAATCATTTTGCGCAAACGTTACCGCTCTTTTCAAAGGCATGGTTTCAACTGTACCACTAGTGATCCTCTGAATGGTGTGACTTTGCTCTCGTCAACTGGAGAGCTGGGACAAAATATATACATAAATATATATATATATTTTTTTTCTTCACGGTTAGGAAAGCTGAGTCGATGGGAGTTCTTCTGGCGTAAATGTCTTTCAGGGACCAGTGAGGCAGATAATTAGCCAAGTTTTTTTTTTGTGTGTGTGTTTTTGTTTTTAAGTTGATGTGTGAATGCAAATTCATGAACGTAAAAGGAATTTTGTCTAGAATAAATGAGACTCAATGTCATGTTTTTATGGAGTGACAGGATTCTGGAGCAGCTTCCTCCCAGACTGACATCAGAGGCATTCACAGCAGCTATACGCCCTCAAGTCCCTCAGACAGCCGGGACAGAAAGAATCGTGACATCTGTTCTTTGGGTTCATCGGGTTTCCTGCCACCGTTTATTGAAATTTACTCAGCAGCGTCGGTCTCCATCGCCTGTCCTGTCGCATTCTCTACGGTCTTTGAAGCCTGTTGTAACAGAGATAAAATTTTCAAAAATGAGGAAAGAGCTAGAAAAGATGTTAAAAAACAAACAAAACAAAAAAACAGGAAAGTCACCTTCTTTTTCTTCTTCTTCTGAGCCTTGCGGCTGGCCGAGCTCTGAAGCAAAACCTTTAAGAACAAAACACTTATATGAGGTGAAGGACAAAATGTCTGGACACGCGAGTGTTTATGAAGAAGTCTAACCTTCAGCTCTGGGTCCTCAACGTCGTGCTCAGACTGGTAGAGCTCGGGCTCAAAGAGGCTGCTGGTGATCCGCAGAGGTCCGTTGGCCATGAGCAGAACGGTGAACTTGAACTGGGCCACAAATTCCCCTGAGAAAAGAAGGGAGTGGAAAGGTGAAGATGGTGATGAAAAGTGTGAGAGTGCATATCTGTGTGTGTGTGTGTGTGTGTGTGTGTGTGTGTCTGTGTGGTGTGGGCGGCATGAAGACACAGTCACAAGGTTTCTGGACACTTCAGACTTTGATTTTCAAAATGCCTTCTTAAATTATAAGTACAATAGTTCACATTACGTAGTTATTTCTTTAGCTTTAATACATCAAAATGCTTTAGGAGGCGGATTCATCGACAGACAGTGACTTGCAGCAGAGAACCAGAGAAAAGCTAAATTACTCGACTAGTTTGTGACAATACACAAACTCAAATCTGTTTGAATATTAGCATCTCCTGTTTCACAAATCAAAATGACATGCTACATCTGTCGCGTGTCGACAAGCACATTTTTCAGAACAACTTGGTGACGTTTGCACGACTCTTCACCCGCCTCCCTCATCGTCCCACTTGCCTTCCTTCTCGTACAGCACGGCGAACGGCTGCAGCAGCTCATGCTTGGCACACTCCACCACACCCAGTCTGGCCTTGGCTTCGTCCTCGAATGCTCTGAGGACGCAAAAGAGTAGCGAAAAAGGAAAAGAAGGCGTCGGTGGAGGCGCGCGAAAATGACTGGCAACGACGGAGACCAAGAGAGCCGACGTTACCTCAAAGTGAAGGGCATCGTGTCGAATCGTCTCTCCATCTCGCTGAAGAACGTGCGGGACGTTTTCATCTTCAACCCGTAGACCTTATTGGGGTCTCGCTTGTAAACTGTGGTCCGCTGGCCTCCGTCCTTTGCCTGCAATGTTAAACGAGAAAGCAGTTCTTTAATTCTCAAGTACTGTAAAGATAAAAAAAAAAAAAATCTGGTTACACCATAAGTTACCTTTCCCTCCCCAGTGCTGATCAGCACATCCACAGCGTAGACCTCGTGAACTTCGAACTCTGCCTTCTCGTGGTCCTTTCTGAAAACACACACACACAGAGATGCGGACATTTGGCGGCGATGGACAAAACAACTGAGTGGGCAGCGGTTCGCTGAGAAAGCTCACTTCTGCTGGTCCGTTGGGTTCTGAATGATGGTTTTCTCGCCATCGATCAAATGCTGTTTAAGCTGATGAGACAGCATGCCTGCAGACGATGAAGGAAGGACTTTAGTCTCAAAATTGTGCTAAGCAGATCGTCAATTAAAAAAAAAAAAGAAAAAACAAACAAAAAAACGAAACAAGCACCCACCCTCAACTGCGGAGCACTTGAATGACTTGGCGATTTTGTTCCAGGCTTCTGTGACCTGAGTGTTCTGAAGGAGAGGGGAAGTGTTAGCGAAGCCGCGACCCATGATCCTTCAGGCTTAATCAGAGCATTCAGACACCAAATTTTCTCATTTTAAGGCTACAAACTTCAACGAAATTTACTGGGATTTTTTTCCCCCCCTCATAGACCATCACAATGTAGAGCTTAATAAATTAGCTGTTAATCTATTGTTTTAAATATTTTTTTTTTTTTTTACAATTGCAAAACCTGAAAAATGTATCATACATTTGAATTCACCCCTGAACTATTGACACCTCCAAATAAAATCTGGTACAACCAATTCTCTTCAGTCAGTTTGTTTAATTGCAGTGAATAGTGGTGAGATGGACTGAAAAGTAAGGTTTGGGAGATGGATCTGTCACTGAAAAGGTCAGAACACATTTGGGCTGAAGAAATTAATCAAACTTATTGTGATGAACCGATTATTGAAAACAATCATGTTGGTGTGTGTTCATTGTCCAAAAACTGCAAACATGCAGTCAGAGCTACAATCCAGTGGTTTACATAAAAGCATGCGTTAAAACATTTTGTTCACAAGTCATAAGGTTTTAAATCCCTAACGGAGTGAGTACATCCAAAAGACTTGCAGTTGTAATTCCAAAAAAAAAAAAAAAAAACTAAAAAAAACCTCACAGCAATCAGCGGACTGAATACAAAAGCATGCCAGTTTTGTTTGTGGTAGTCATGGAGCAAAAACAAGTTCAAGGAGCCTGAATACGTTTGCAAACCAGTCTATATGAAAAGGAAGCAGCGTCACCTGGTTTCCTGGCTTGACGAGCCGGAGAGCAGCTTCTGCACACAGGTGAGCTGCTTTGATGACATCAGCTTTCCGCCCCGTCACAGGTTTGTCCTGAGGACGGCACAGGGGCCAGGTTAAAAAATTACTACTGAGCTGGCGATGCTGCAACAGTGCATGCATGACATGGCTCAGTGGTGCTGACCCACCTTGGTTGCCCCAACAACGAAGCTATGAGCCACATTCGAGATGAAGCCATCAACATGCACCCCGAGGTCACTGGACACAGAAAACAAGACGACACAAGGTAAGGAGAGCCGTCGCTGCCAACAGTTTCCTCTCTGGTAGCGTGGACTGGCACAAACAACGGCAGCTTACATCTTCACAAGGTCCCCATCTTTCAGGGTTACATCAGGGTCACTTTTCAGAGGGGAGAAGTGACATACGCAGTTGTTGACCGACACGCAGGTGGGGAACGCGATGCCTGAGGAAGACAGAACGCGAACGAGGAAGGTGAGACTGAAACACTGACCGAAGGAAATCTGAAGGTGGGGGGGAAAAAAAAAAAAGCATTTACCTTTCTTCATGTCTTTCTCCCTTTTGAAGATTTTACCGGTTTCTGCTGCGATGAATTCATCTCCTTTTTGACAGAGGCTGAGCACCGAGACTCCAGGCGCAGCGGCCTCGGCTACCGTCTTCAGAGCCTCTGCGGGACAAAATGAAAGGAAGATGAATGAAGAATGCAAAGCCTAATACACAGCTTATCAGACAAATACAGTGCTATGCGCAAAGTACTCATAACCTTATTGTTTTTTGTTTTTTTTACATTTTGTCAAGTTAAATGAAAAGACAAAAACATAGACATCATCTGTATTCAGCACCTCTGAAATCAGAACTTTGTCGGACCGCCTTTTGCTGTGTTTTTCATCCGACACACATGGCCTACACAGCCACCAAGACCAAAAAAACCGTCCTGTTAAGAAAACTGTAATAATTGGTTGACTCTTGAAAATCCCAAATACAAAGTGCCACAAGGAGAAACAGTGAACAAGTTCAAGCAGAACACTTTTGCAAGGCACTGGCATCACTTTGTGTACTCAAATCAAATGTAATGTTCTAGGGGAATCGAGCAGGATTAATAAAGCTCAGTTAAAGTATTGCATGTCTAACATTTTCAAATACAACAGATGTTCTGGAGGTTTAGGTTTCTGACGTCCTTTTTTGTTCTCATCTCATTTTCGTAAAATTACATTTGCAAACAAACCAACACCGTCCAGATTGGCCGACAGCTGCATTTAAGGGCAAATCAGCACAGCACAACCAGTAAATTAGCTGCTTTATACAATAATACGCAGATCAAAAGAGTCATCAAAATCCCAACAAGGACACTCTACCTGTTGTGAGAAAGATCATAACTGCAGCCATTTCAAACTTCCCGACTGGACTTAAGTTTAGTAATGGAGATAAAAGCAAATAATTAAAATATTTTTTGGATTTTACCAGGATGCCATCTGAGCTATAATGCTCAACAGGACAAGAGACAATTGACTTTTTAATTAACTCTGCATTATTATTATTTTTATTAATAGTAGGTTCAGATTTTCTGCTGATTAGCTGTTTGCAAATGGAAACAAGTGACTCCAACGATTTCAAGTTTAAATTTTATTTGGATGGCAAGGTTACAAATAAAATTAGGTCATAGCAATCTGGATTTCCATTACGTCAAAAACAAACATAGATTAGATATTTTATATCATGTCATTACTTTAATTTACTTAAAATAAGTGTTTTTGCGTGTAACTTAGCTTCAAAGAATACGAATCTGGTCCTAAATACATAATACTAATGATCATTCTTTTAATAAGTGGCATTTAAATGTAATCTGTATGCATTTGAATTAGCAGCAGGTTTACATTTAAATTCCTGCTACATTCAATTCCTGCTACCCTGGGTTTCCATTGTTAACTGGTAGTTTAGCAGTATCAGCTAACTGCTAGCCTGTTAGCTCCGCAGCAGAGCTAGCAGCCGAGCTCGTAGAGCTAGATTCATTTTAACAGACCTCAAATGACTAAGTGATATTATCTGCATCAATGTTTTAAGACCAGCGCTTTTTGTGTCCGTTACAAGCACTGACTTTCTTTTTATTATAACACAGCCCTGTTCCTTGTTGCGGCACATGGCACTGCTGCTTTGCCTGGATAGCTGGCACCGCTAACTAACGTCACACGGGTACTGATCTGTATAAAGCTGTTTTTTTTCCTCTTACGGTTTGCGATCTCTGCTCCCATCTTGTACTTGGTGACCACCAGGTCTTCGGCGATGGTCTGCTCTGGTGTCTCCTCATCTCCAGACATGTTGGCAGTGTGCAGACCGCGAACTTAAAATAACTTTCTTCTCTTTCTCCCCGGTGGTTGTCAGTCAGTCAGCAAGACACTGAACGGACCACGCTGCTTCCGCGCCGCTGCGCGCAACGCACCGGTGTTGAGCGAGAAAAAGCGCCCCCGTCAGAGAAGGACCTCCAGACAGACAATAGTAGTTTTCACTAAACGTCATCTAAAATAAAATTTAAAATAAATCAACTGTAGCAAAAAACTAAATTCTCTTCAGCACATAATTGATGCTATTTTTTATTTTACGTAAATGTATATGTGCAAGGACATTTTTTCCCCTCATAGTTACCGCTACGACATAACACAATTAAATAGCAGCACTCTCCGAAAATAAATATTGTAACTGAAGCAACATAAAAAGATTTTCACTGCATGATTTTCAACTAAATCTCACAGCGAAGGAATTTCGCTGTGAGAACGAATTTCTCAACGCGGCTTTAAATATATGGATGCTTTTTGCGGCACAACACCGGTCTTGTTGCTCCGCTTGACTTCACATAAATCGAGATCCCGCCCGTTGTCAAAGACTCACTCTGAAGTCAAGATAGTTCACGTCTATTTTGGGGCGTCACATTCCAAACTACTGTGGCCCAGGAGGTAACAAAAAGTTGTATACAATTCACACCG
>NW_015113345.1:177930-226747 GCF_001443285.1 Poecilia latipinna
CACACCGAGAACTCGTTTCTTTGAGTTCAATGTCGGAAATTTTTTAATAATAATAATAATAATAATAATAATAATAATAAAATATCCCAGTAAACTAACTTGAATTCGGAATTCTGAATTAAAACGCTCCCGAGTAGACGAGACGTCTACCGAGCATAAAAATGTGATCAAAGATGAAGGAAGAAGTAAGAAGGATCCATTGTGTATTCTGTTTAGTTTAGTCGCTGTAAGTGGTGTCTTGGCTTGCCTTCTTATTTAAAGACAAGAACAGATAAAAGCTAGTAAAATACATTCAATATTATTACAATCATTTTACTGAAGCTATTTTTTGACAAGTACATAAGTAGAATTTGTATGCTAACCCGAATTAGAAAATTAAGGGAATTAGAAAATTAAGAAATAAGAAGAAAATACCGATATTTATATAGCAGAAAAAATAGTTTTATAATGGTACTTATTGAGATATTCCTCTGCCTCACGTTATGTCATGTTCTGCTGTTGAATGATGTCCCTCAAGACAAGCGAATAATAATTTTGGTTATTATATAAAGATTCAAGCACAATGCAAACCAGTGAATGAGTCTGCAGTCATACAAAATGAATACCTTTATTTATTTATTCAACTACTGTGGTGACAGTGAAAACATTTACAGCACACACGTCAGTGATACAATGATTAAATATTTGCAAAACCATGAAACCACATAAAAAACATTCACTTATATGTAAATATAAAGTACAAAAGAGGTTTAATAATTAATTATATGATATAATAATAATTAGCCAATGGAAAAAAGTGAAGTAAAAAAAATCCTATCCTATCTGAAGATGATAAGCTTGTAAACACTTGTAATTTATGGCTCTGCACTTCACTCATATTTGGTTACATAAAACAGTAAACTCCAGTGAAGTAAAAAAAAAAAAAAAAGCTTTTTTTTAATTTTGTTTTCAAATAAAACCAAAATAAGCTGGGGGGGGGGGAATCTTAGAAAACTAGCAAATATGCATCCGTTCCCCTTTTGCTGTCCCAGTCCGACTGATTATGTGCGTACAGCATCTGGTTTGAGGAACAGCCTGCTGTGCCAGTAGTCTGGGTTGTCAAACGATGTGTTGTTGCTAGGTTCTCTGATGCCAGTACACACCTTGATGTATTCCCCGATCCCTGCACACCTGTCACTGTCCGTCTCCTTGGGAACAGCCCTCGCCTTCGCTGGGAGGTTCTCATATTCCGCGTGCCCCCGCTCACCGGGCACCTTTTCAAATCTGCTCATCTCCTCATACTCCTCCACCGTGCCGTCTCCAGCTGCCGAAACATCTGCCCCGGGCACAACGCCACCACTAGGATCCTCTGGAACTGCCGCTTGTTTATTTGTGTGGCAAATTTCAGTTTCTTCTTCCCCCTTTCTCTCTTTGACTGAGCCCCCGGCTGTTTGGTCTGTCTCCGCTCCAGTCGTCGAAGATGTCTGACTCCCACATCTCTCCAATTCTGACTCACCTCCTTCTGAAGAGTCTGAGTGCCTGATATCCATGTATTCATACCTACAAGTCCCTTGGTCCACCTCTGTTTTATGATCCACAGATTGGATCTCTCTCCTGCAGTGGAGCTGATCTTTCTCCGTTCCGTCTCTCTGGTTTGCTGCTGCTCCTTCGCAAGCCTCAGGTATCTGATTACTTTTTGTACCTGAAAGCATAGAATAGATAAAGATGACTGGATGAGAAGTTTTAGTGATGTATTCAGAGAATGATGTTTATGATGTTTCATGAATCTATGGGAAAAAAATGTTTCAGTTCCTAATTTAACAAACTGAAATAAAGTAACATTCAATATTTTAATTTGTTGACAGTGAGAAAAGCAAAACCTACTTCTTTCTGGGGTTTCAGGTGACCCAGGCAGAACGTAGCCATAGTGGTCCAACTCCTCCTCATCCTCCTGCGCCGTCCACACCTTGTAGGAGGACGGACTGGAGGCCGTGGAAAGCTTCCTGTGACGACTTAAAGCCACACGAGGGCTGGTCCTCTCTGAGCCTAGCCTTGCTCGGCGAAGGCTTCCAGCCCGTAACCCCTCTGCTTCCCTGCCATTTCCTCTGACCTCTGACCTTTCAGGCAGCGTCCGCACAGAGCTCAGGCGAGACCGGTGAAACCACAGCTGAAGTGAAAAAGCAAAGAATGAATGTGCAAATCGTAGAAGTGTGTTTTATTTCTGAGCTTCTGATCTTTTAAAGTGATCTTGGTAAACTTTTTTTTTTTTTTTTTTGTGGCAGTAATTGATGTATCAGACCTAAGAAGGTTTGAATGAACACAAGTTTACTGGGGAAATCAACAGGGGATTTCTGTGGTCATCACACCTGACGGATGTTGTCTGCTGGACTTGGCGTCATTGGTAGGTATCCGGTCGGGCCAGGCTGAGATACACCACTCTAAAAAAGGTCGCAGAAACACAAGAAGTATGCCACTCACTGATCGTGTCAGTAGTTTAAAACCAATCTATCATTCCAATGTAACTAAGACGCTGATGTGCGTTTGTTGTTTGTTACCCTGCAGGAATTTATCCTTGAACGAGAAAGACTCCACGATGGAGAGTGCTGGAGAGGAGGCGTAGTCAAGCCATCGTCCAGCCCCTCCTCATCTGCATCTTCCAAATCTGCATCCAGAAGTCCTCGCTCTGACTCTCTTCGATGGATTTCTCCAGGCGGGGCGTCTTCCCCTTCCTGTGACAGGACAACAGTTGAGGAGCAACTTTTACGATGTAAAATCAAGGATAAGCAAAAAAAAAGCTCTGAAACAAGAAACAACATCATCCACACCTTGATGACAAGGTATCTGTGTGGATCTCTTGCCATCCGTGTAAAATCACTCGCTAGCTCTTTGAAGGTCGGCCTCACGTTCTCGTCAATCATCCAGCCTAAAACCAAATAAAAAGCAGTAAACTGTTTTCAGATGGTTGCATAGAAGCAGCCTCTGCGACGAGAAAGCCTCGAGGTGCTTGTGTTCACACGTAGGGAGTGATCTAGAGGCTCACATTTAACCATGACCATGTAGACATCGATGGTGCAGATGTGGGGCTGTGACAGACGCTCGCCCTTCTCCAAAAGGCTCGGCACTTCCTGAGGCTGCACTGACATGTACGGCTCCGCCCCGAAGGACATCATCTCCCACACCGTCACTCCTGTCCAGGAGCAAAAATGCTGCTTTTAATGTCTCTTCTTGGGGTTCACACACAGTCAACATCTACATGCTTCGCTTCGCATGACGAGTAGGCTTCTTACCGTAACTCCAAACATCGCTTTGATGAGTGTACCTTCGAAACAAGATGCTCTCAAGCGCCATCCACTTTATAGGTGTCTGAATGGAGTGAACAAATGCGCATTGCTTGAAAACGCAAAGAAAATACATTGGCGGGTGATCTCACACTGAACCAGATGGTAGCGTCTACCTTTGTGTCTGTGTAGACGTATTTCTTGTCATCTGGATAGAGGAGGTCTGCCACGCCGTAGTCTGAGATCTGGACCTGATAGTCGTTCTTCAGCAGGATGTTGCGGGCAGCCAGATTTCTGTGGACCATGCGGTGTTCCTCCAGGTAGAACATACCCTGAGACGCGGGTGGTTTTACTTTGCATGCAGTCTAAAATCTTATACGGAGGAGTTACAGCTGTCTTTACCTTAGCGATCTGCACACACCAGTTGAGCAGACGCTGGGGGTCCAGGCTGTTCTTATGCTGTCTGATGTGCTCCAGTAAGGAGCCACGGGGACTGAGCTGGGTCACCAGCTGGAGACTGGGACCAGGACAAATTCCCAGCAGCCTAACAATGTAAGGGTAGTCCAGGCTGCCCATGGACAACATGTGCTGCAAATTGAGGGAACGCATTTTAGACATCGACTAGTATTACAGCAAATCGATAGAAAACGAGCATTGCTGTTTCCTTCTTGGAATATTTAAGCTACGACGAAAAATTAAGCTCTGTTCATGCCATTTGGTGTTTATATATATATATATATATGTATTTATTTATTTTGATGAGACTCACATCAGTGATCTCAGTGAAGGTTTGCCGACCCGAGCTGTCCTGGATCGTCTTTATTGCCACAGGGATCTTGACCGTCTCTCCCTCTGGGGTCCAAAAGCCCTTAAGCACATTGTATTCTAGATCATGGTAGCTCCATGTCATATCAACTGATCATAAGAAAAAATGAATAATACCTTGTGTACCGTTCCAAAAACGCCATAGCCAAGGAGTTTGATTTTTTTCAGCTCTGATGGCCTCAAGATCCGAGCAAAAACCTTTGTGCCTTTCTCTCCCGAACCCAGGGGCTCAAAGCTCTATTGAAAGCAGAGCAAATATTCGTAGCTGACTCTTACAGGGTTTTGAAAAAAATATATTGGATTATTATGATTTGTGCATTAGAGTTGGGTTCTTTAGATTTACCCTTTACCTTTATGGTCTCCTATTCTCGTCTCTATATTTTGCTATTTTCTTTTTTCTTTCCCTGCCATCTTGCTCCCCTTCGCAGCTGTTTTCCATCTCCTGATTCTCCTCTGCCTGCACTTTCCCTCAGCTATGTCCCTTTCAGTCTGATTAGGGTTTCAGGTTGTGCTGTACCTGAGATGTAACCTGCCTCATTGAGACCAAAATATAACAAAGTTTTGGCAAGACTTGAAATGTGTGTTCACAGACACACAAAATCTAACCTGACTGAGACTGAGTTACCTTGAAAAGGAAACATTTCAAAATCCACTGCTTTTTATATAAGTTTGTGGTTACTTTGTAAAAAATGTGGAAATATTCAAGAGTTATTAATACTTTTGTATGCCACCTCTTGGCTGAAGAAAATGTGTGTGGCAGGATTATGTAACGGTGTTTGAAGCCTGACCTCTCCGCTCTCCAGGTATCTTCTCATGGCTCTCTTGCGACGGATGGCAAGGCCTCGGTGGTACAACACCCCCAGGAAGAACAACCCGAGGCAGAAAATCAAACAAGCTGGGACTGCCAATGCTATACCTGTGATCTGTCCGCTGCAGAAGGAAACAGAGTTGTTTTAAAAAGAATGAGACATTTTAGCAGGAACCTAACCTGAGCTTTCTTGTCAAGATGTCTTTATTCCCAAAGGAAGTATTTTGTAGGATTTATTTACGTCAGGATATACAGGGAACTGCCCCTTTATGTAGGTGAGTCAACGTTTTGCATGTTCAACAGTTAAAAAGTGGATTGAAGCACAAACCGAGACCTTCAAACACACTCAGCGTCTAAGAAGACAAAGACATGTTGATTGGTTTAGTTGAAGCTAAAAAAGAAAAGTTCGCAAATTTTCTGAATCTAAAAATTGCAATGTTGAATTTCAATCAAAACTGAAATGAAAAGACAAACGTAGGTAGGGATAAGCATTCTATGATCATTGTTGGGTAAAACTAATCATTGTTTTATCATTTTATTTGAGTGTTTTATCTAAATGTGTTCAGTTACCTAACTGGCTCTGACCAGTTATTCTTTAATGTTCTTTCTTTATCTATAATGTAATTTCCTACTCAAGGGGTCCATCTGTTTCGTTATCTCAGCATTGTTCTACTGAAGAAGGTCATCAAAATAAAAGCCAATTCCAAGCAGAGTTGAGCTTGAAACTCTGCTCAACTCTGCTGGCTGTTTTGATCCTGAGCGGGTTAGAGGTTGTGGATCTCTCCCTTTGCAAAGGAAGGCATAAAAACCTCATTGGTCTTGTGTCTGGTTCTTTACAGGTCTTGAGCTAATTAAAAAAAAAAAAAAAACAACAATCATGTGCTGTTCTCTTTAAGAGGGGCTGGCCATCTCTCCCTTTCGATCCTCTGCTAATCATCTACCGCCTTAATCACATATTTTGGTTTCATTCAAGGTCATGGTTACTCGTGTTTTCTAAAAGTTGACTGGCCCACACATGAGTAACATACACAATTAATGGAAATGGGGTGATCTTTAATTTGCTGGACGGCAACAACAGGAGGCACTGCTGCTTCCATCTACTAAAAACAAAGTAACCCTGTTATATCTATATCACGTACGAGGGGTTTTCTCTCTTTTTTGGCGATAAGAATCACAGCAGACAAAGTTCTGAAAGTTAAAATCATTAACCAAAAAATGAGCGCAGCAAAACTAGCTCTTTAAACTGACCAAGCAACAAGCACATGATAATAGTGGAACATTGACATGCAGTGTTTTATACCCACCAGCAGGGGGAAACACTCACCTGCCGCCTGATATCTTACAATCGTTTAAACCTGGGCCGACACACCTGCAACACAACATCCCGAACTTTTTCTGACTGGAAATGGATTCCATGAATATCTAAAACTTTTATACGTGAGTGAAAACAAACCTATTCATAAACTGATGTTTTAATCTCACCCTTACCCATGTGTGCAGTTGGGATGACATGGTTCACAGTGGCCCTCTTTGTTGGGGTATTTGAAAATTAGTCCTCTGTGTTCGTCAAGTACTCCAGCGGGACAAGAGGACATGCAGTAGGGACCATCTTGAAGATTGGAGCAAGCCACGCATTCATCTGCCCCCTTCAAAAGACAAAGATAGAGAGCAATGAGGAGAGTTAAAAAAAAACCACTTATGAAAACACACGATAAAACCAAAGTGTTAATTTTATTGTAAAAGATTAAAATGAAAATGAATCAGAGAAACAAATATAATACATTAAAGATGCACAGCAGACAATTTCATATTACAATTTTTCTTCTTCAGAGAATACTTGCGTAACATGATTAAAATACATTTGAACTTATAGACACTATCCTAGTTACGGATTTAAAAAAAAATAATAAAAAAATCACATATTACTGTTCCTGTGCAGCTGACTTTTCCCCTCTGAGGCTTGCACTCCGAATGACAAGCGACACATTCTTCGTCAGATCTCGCAAATTCCCTCTTATCTCTGCAAACACAATATTTTTTAGAGCTTGTGCGACTTTACTAAAGGCACTACCTGAGCTGCAGTCACATAAACGTCAACCCAAAACTGCTGACCCAGACAAAAAGTTGCAGCTTCCCACACACGTGCCGTGGCGGCTGTAGTTCCTGCAGGTAAGACACTGGTCAGGGCCGGGGCCCCAGCAGCCTGCATCTGAGCAAAGAGGGTCGCACACACGTCCTTCTGCAACTGCACACAAAACAGGACAGCGCATCAGACATCTACTGGATGAAAGTTCAAGGTTTCTCCCCCCCTTGTTTTTCTTTTTTTTTTTTTCCGTTTTAAATGACTGTAATAGCTTGTAACATACGGTGGATCCTAAATGTACACACACCTGTTAAAGTGGCAGGTTTCAGTATGCAAATGCAGGAGACCACGAAAGAATATATTTCACTATTTCCATTTTTATTGTGCCATATATTCTATGCAACTGCAATAAACAAATCTGACAGAGGAGAACATTGTTAGAAATAAAAGAAAATCTAAAAAAAGAACAACAAAAAATAAGATTTATGTCACATTAAAGGTGTAAAAAGTTTCCATATGATTTATTATATCTCACTTTTTCTTAAGAAAACCCTGTTAATTTAGCAGGGACACCTTTAGTCACAAAAGCAACCTCATCACTACAAAGTCAGCTCCTTTGTGGTATTCAAATGGAACGTGTGTTTTGTCGTCATGCTTTAAAGAGACGTGTCTCACCACACTCCGCAAACGGCTTGTTGTTGTTGAGGTTGTTGACTCGAACTCTGCGGCCCCTGAACAGCTGCGTCCAGTTCACAGTGTGGTGATAACAAAGGTTGGCATTCTGACTGATGTACACGCTGCCGTCGTTGATATACCGCAGAGAGCGCAGCCCGAGGGAGGTAAGAGTGGGGATATGTATCACCATCAGAGAGAATCGCCTTTTTGTTTTGGGGGATTGGAGGACACACACACACGCACACACACGCACACACACACACACACACACACACACACACACACAGAGGGTAGTTAGCTTACAAAATGTCTCAAACAGTTAGGAAGTTTATATTTCAGACTTTATCATTTGGTTCTGAGCAGTCTATATCATGTTTTAGTCTGGATGTGTGACAGTGCACAGCTGCAAAGAACAAGACAAGTGGAGGAAATGTTAATGTTCATTATAAAAGGAAAGAATATAATAATAGGTGTTACAACAGAGAGTGTGGATTTAATATAAATTGGTTTTAGTTTGAGCAGGAAGCGTCAGACCCAGGTTTTAATTACACGCTAGGTGTTCCTTTGCACAGATTGTTAATTTTTTGTGTGCCACACAAAATCATCCTTACTTGTGAAGCGACCTCCCCTGAATTGTCGTGAGGCTTGAAAAAACCGAGAGGTTGTTTAGCTCTTTCGGCCACGACTGGATGTTAAGAATATCTGAGAATGAAAACATTACAGTTCTTTATACATGCCTAAAGATGATCTTTAATAATCTATGAATGTCTTAGGTTTGCTAAAAGAGATTTTTTTTTTTCACCATAACATAAATCCTAGTGATTCACTGAGATGATTTTAGATACAGGAAGCAGACGTTTTGCCACCTGCAGATGGTGTGAAATAAACCATTTGCTGTCTAATAGTTGTTTAAACGACTTTTGTCACTTTTGGAAAACTCAGTTTCCCTTTTAAAGAAACTAATGATAGCCATGAACCCCCTGAGTTTATATTACATCACTCCGCATCTTTACAGTTAATAAAAAGTAAAACGTTTAAATACAGAGATTTACTTAGAAGCAGCAAAATCATGGTGACTGCTGTCTCTGTGAGGAATCAGAGGCTCCCTAAACGAAAAACCTATCTGTAAATACAAACCTGTTATTTCCCTCACGGTGCGGAACACCTCCAACTTTTTGGCATCGAGTGGTGGAATGTTTTTAAAATCATCTCTGTGAGGAACAGAAAACACATCATTAACACACAGTCTGTCTCTTTGCTAGGCTCTCCTCCGGTGGAAGCAGAGTTACCCATGAATCCCTGTGACCAGGAAGTGAAGGCTGCCCTGGATCTTGGTGCAATTAATGAAGCTGTCGATGTTGCTGGAATCCACCGTCTGTCTGTGCTCTGCGCCGGTGCCGTTGCACACTGCAGGGATGATTCCATCGATCACTGCTTTTTGATAACAGACAGCGCTATGCTAGGGAAAGGTTGAATGGTGCTTTAGTGCTGCTGACCTTTCGGGCAGAATCCACTGCAGAGCTCGCACTGCCTCTGGCCGTCTCTCTCCATCTCTGTCTTGTCTGGAGGACAGACGCTCACACAGGAGCTGCCGTCCACCACAAAATGAGCTGTGGACAGAAAATAAGAAACAAGAAGGAGTCAATTGTTACAAAGCCACAAACACACATACACACACACACACACGCACACACACGCACACACACAGCAGGCTTTGTGAACATGTAACATTAAAGCAGACTTTAAAATCATAAGCATTTCATGAATTACTTACTAGGACACTGAGACACACAGATTGATCCATATTGGTACTTTGCATTGGGATTGGTCTCCATTTGAAATGTCTGTTTGTTGTAAATGAGGGTCTGGGGGCACTGAGGCACGCAGGCTCCTGAATCATTGAAATGACGGCATGCCTGAAGGACAGAAAAACACCTTTGACCTATTGGCATGACATCTAATCAGGGCTGATTTGAATGAATCTATGCTTGTGAAATATTTTGCCATTTCTTAAATATCTGTTTAGGGCGTAATGCCAAATCGTACAAACCAAATCCCTTTATAGTCATTTGTTTGTGTAACAAAAGCACATAAGAAAATGAGACAGTGGTTCTCAGATCTGATTAGCATAAAACACAACAGACTGCTAGTGACTTGTAACCAGAAAGTTATGGGTTTGAATCCTGTCCTGGATGGAATAAGACCTGAATCACTTTAGAAGCACCTGTACGACAAAAGGAAGTAGACTAAAATATCTCTAAAAGCAACACATCATGCCTTGATCTAAAGAAAATTATAAACGAATGTCTATCAATCTGCCATGGCTTTGGGACTCCAGCAAAATTCATCTGAGGCACTGAAAGCTTCATTTATCTCGGTTTAGGTCGATGTTCGCGAATCAGTAATAGGAAAGAGACAGAAAATATAGCATCCATGGGAAAATTTCAAGGTGAAAACCACTGCTGGACGAAAAATACCACGAAGAAAACAGACGTCTTGATGACCCCCAGGTCTCTTAGAAAAATATTCTACAGACTCCAGACATAAAAGTTTAGCTTTTTAGAAAGTGAGGGTCCTGTAACAACATCGTTTCAGCTATGCAGCTAGCAAACCAGCATGGTTTAAAACAACCTCTAATTGAACTCAAAATAAGAAAGGGTTTCGATTGGCTTAGTCAAAGTCTAGACATACATCCAGTATAATTGCTGTGTTGTGACCTTAAACATGCTTCAAAACCTTGGTGTCTCAATTTAAAACATTCTGCACAGACAAAAAAAAAAAAGTATCTGAACTGAGAAGCCACACAGCAACAAACTTACAAAGCAATCCTCATCCAGAGGGCCTTTGCATCCTGCCGCACACTCGATGTGGCAGCAGTCCCTGGGGCTTCTCCCAAAGCAGCGTCCGTTGCACTGGGGAGCACACACCATCTTAGTCACTGAGAAGACAAAGGACAGGAAGGTTGAACAGAGGTCACGGACGTCTGCTCATATTTGTGTGTGAACGTCCATGAATAGAGCTATTCAATTATTAAAAGAAGAAAAAAGAAAAAGAAGGATGAGAGAGTTAAGAAACAGAAATTGCAACAGTCTGACATGGACTCACAGATCTGACACTGGTCCTTATTTGGTCCCCAGCAGTAATCGCCGCAAGATTTGTGACACGGGCCTGAGAGCAAGAGAGACGAGTTCAGACCGAAGACAAACAGCTCAGACAGACAAATAAAGAGACAATGGAAAGAGCAACGGGTGCATCGAAGATGAGATCATTCAAAGTCAGACCTCTCTCCCCGTTATTTTGGATGTCAATCGGGGCGCTGTTGTCTCGAAGAATATCTTGCCAGAAGATCGAGGGGCCATAACTCAGGAATTTGTTGTTAATAATCTGCACTCCGCCCTCCAGAATCTCTAAAGATATAAAAGAGGCATATTGGGGGGGGGGAACAGCAGATCATCCTGGAGCTAATTTTTCAATATGTTGATACAAACTTCAGTCTTAATCAGCTAGCATTGATTTGCCTTTTTTCCATTATTATTATTATTAAACATCTTCTTTTATGTCTCTAGGATGCTGGACGTCGTACTTCAGTTTCTTTAGCTCTAATATAGCGCACGCTTTTAACCTGTCAGGTTTAGGAGTCCGAGCTGTCGCAGACCGTTGGAGCCTTCCTTGGGATAGTTGAAAAAAACCGACAGAGCGAAGCGTCTTTCATACAGACTGTTTCCTCTGATCACCCGCAGCTGTCCTAAGGGGATCTCCTGAACGTGGTTCATAGCAATGAGGACGTAACCGGTCACCTCACGGATTGTCTGGTGGCGAGGGGTGTGGGGGGAGCGAAGAGAACGATGATCACATATGAGATGCAAATGAATTCACTGGTCCACATCTACTACTGAGGCTTAAGCACAAAACTGGGACCGTGTTTACCTTGAGGAAGGAGAAGTCCCAGTTACTCTCAATCTGAGTGATCTCCAGGTTCCCCATGATGATCTCACAGCCGCTGTAGCGGTCCTTGATCAGGTTGTACTGAGTCTCCTGAGAACCGGTGGAGCTCAGACCGTTCTGGGTACCCGGACACACCTCTGGCAGAAGGAAAGTGAAAAGATATTTTCTCATATCAGAAGTGTATGGTTTGCAGAAACATGTTTACATGAAACAAATCAAAGCTGTCATGGAAATTGCTCATTTTTGTGCTTTTATCACGTTTTGTCATGCACCAACAAGCAAAGTACTTCATTCGGATTTTATGTGATAGAGCAACATAGAGAAGATTGTAAAGTGGAAGGAAACAATAAAAATGATTCAATTTTCTTTGCAAAAAAAAAGTCATATATAAAACTACTATAAATGCATCACCACTGTTATGTGTATCGAATAGAAGAGAAAGAAAAAGAAACATCTTTAGTCTCAAAGTGGGGAAACTCATTTATATCAGCAGCACTTTGAAGCATGCATATTCAAACTAAGGTAAAAATTATGAAAAGAGATTTTACAGTAAGGACAAATGTACAACATAAGAAAATAATACTGACAGTTATTTTAAATAGCACAATCTGTTTAAAGGAATTGTGCACCTGAATATAAGGCAGTTTAAAAATGCGATATTTGTGCATGCAGAACAACAACAGACTCTTCACAAGAAACAAAAAACCCTGCAAATAACAGCAGACATGGTTTTGCACAAGCATTTGCACATCTATGAAACTAAACATTTTTGCTCATTTGTCTTTGCGAAGCAACAGAAACTCAGTCAGGCTGGATGGAGAGTGACTGCGAACAAATAATGTCAAGCTTCATGATGAATTCTTCACGGAGCTGAGGTTTTGATTTTGACTGGACTATAGTAGAACATGAATATGATTTGAGCTAAACGTTGTAGTTGTGGGTGTTTGTTGGGGGCTAATGCCTGAATGGAGAACCTCTGCTCCAGTCTCAAGGATTTATCAGCCTTTAACAGACTTTTTCCAGTGTCACCTGAACGCAACTGCATCTGTCTTTCCATTAACCCTCACCAGTTACTCTGTGCCTGCTGATCGAAAGCATCCCCACAGCATATCGACGCCACCGCCAGGGTTTTCATTGTGGCGACGGTGTGTTCAGGGGGGGATGTGGAATCTTGGTTTTGCATGTTGGCCACAAGGTTTCGCTTTGGTCTCGTCTAAGCACCTATTTCCACAGACTTTTGGTCTCCCGCATCACTTGTGGGCAAACTGCAATTCCAGTTTTCTCTCAGCAATAGCTTTACTTTTATCATTATTCCATAAAGCTCAGATATTTGGAGTGAATGATTTATAGATGTCCTGTCTGGAGATTCTGAGGCAAACAGGCAGTCGGGCGCAGGAGAAGCCCAGGCCCTCAGGGCCGTGAAGAAAAGGCAGAAGGGTCGAGGTTTTTCAGACAAAGCTAAGCATTGTGATAAAGCTATAAATGTGGACTCTGTGTCTCAGAGAGCAAAGAGTGATGCACTGACATACAGAGCTTCTGTGTCTGTATCTGCGCGTCTGCAGGGAAAGTGTTGCTGAGCTCATACCAGAAAGACAATGGCCCATGTGTGAGTAGGACGCTCTGGCGGAGGAACGGAAATATCATAAATGGAAAGAGACGCGTTCCACCTCCTGGCAAGTGACTAAAACTGTACGTTGTTCTGGCTCATTTTGTGCAGAGACTAGACACCTGCAGCAGGGTACAGATCATGAGTCATATTTCCTGTTTTTATTTTGAACTTTGCAGGTAGAGGCACGATCGTTCAAGCTGCAGTGACATGACGCTCCCGGGGCCTTCATGTCAGCAGTGACGCTGCACACAGCTGGAACATCCTCAGTGAAATACACTTGCAATTAATCCTTCATACATGCATGTGTTTCACTCGTAAGTAGGACTATAAAAGTTTTGAAAGTATAACTACAGGTGTCTCTCTTGCTTTCTGTTCTTCGCTCTAGTGTTTTGTTAGTAAATAGTTCAATTATGAAACACACTGGTGGCAGCATCACACCGTTGGGACAGGGATGCTGGAGTTAATGGGAAGGCGTATGGAGCTAAACGTGGGGCAATCATAAAACAAACAAATAAACAAAAACATATTAGAAGAGACTTTGAGAATGGTCCAGTCAAAGTCCAGACCAAAATCCAATGAAGAATAGGTGGAAAGGACTTGAGATTGAGATGTTCAGTGAACTTTGTAGTTGTAGTGAGACCAACATGTTTGTAAGTTACTCGTGATATTTAGCATAGAAAACTAAATAAAAAAACAAAAATGGTTGAGAAAAAATATATAATAAAACATGAAGCCACATTTCTAGAGACAAATGTTTTTTTTGTATTCTATAAATTTACCTACCTTCATGTGATTGAGCGGACCCAGTGTGTATCCTCCATGACAAAGCCACACAAAGTAACAGGACTTGCTGCTGGTCCATGCTCACTGACATTTCAGCATGTCAGGATTTAGATCCTCCAATTAGCAATATAGGAGAGAAATTCAGTGGATCTAACAAAGATTAAGATATAATGATTAGATAAATATATGTAAAAAAAAATAATAATAAGTAGACTATGTGAAATTTCCTTTGTTCCTCCAAACATTAGTTTCAGGAGCAGACTGATGGATCCAAACAATTCCACCGAAAACCGCGAATAAGCTGCAGTTTGGTCTCATCGTGGAATTTCCCTCCTGGAGAGAGGGAGTCTGATTGGCCCACAGCCAGAATTATTGACCAATCAGAAGCTGGTCCGTCTTCCCCCCCACCGCCCCGCTCTCAATGCACGAGAGTCTACTTTTAATCTCGGTCAGGACTAAATAACAAAGAGCACAAAAAGTTACAAATACAAACATGCAGAATAACATATTTTGGAATCGACAGATTCAGAGCGAACCTTCCTGGTGTGAACCACCCCGTGTGACTCTGTCTGCAGTTGTTTTGGTTCAGCTGCTGCATGTGGACGCAGCTCTGATGAGTCTGAGTGGACGCACTGTTCCCCCTGTAAAGAGCAGTATTGTCCGCCAGAGTCGCGTCAACTGGTTAATCACCTCTTTGATGCGTATGGAGCTGCCTGCCACAAAGGCCGCATTGTCTGATGGTCAAGTGACTTCTGAACCCAAAACAAGAGCAAGCTTAATTTGGGGGAAATGGCTTCAGAGAAGACAAAAATTCCTGAGCTTGAATCTGGGGAAGCGAGGAGGGAGACTAATCTATATAATCACTGCTAATGGACGGGTTATCGGCAAGTGCTTCTGACGGATTTGCTCATAATCTTATTTATTTATTTATTTATTTTGAAAGAGAACAGGAAACGTGAAAGCTATTCGTTTGTGCAGAATTTTTTTTTAAATATCCCCTTTCTGATGTTAAACTTTTGCATTAAATCTGTTCGGACTGAAGTAGAAAATTAAGCGATAATACCTTTTGTTAGAAGTTGAAAAGTACGGGATTGTCTGATACATTTCTGTCCAGTAGGGGGAGCCAGAGTCTGAGCGCTGGCTCCTGGAGTCCCTGTCTGCTGCAGGTGGACTCTGTCAGCTTTCATAAATGCAAGGTCATTCGTTTTTTTTATTTTTTTTATTACTTATTAGTTGTTATGCTTGCTAGTGCTATGTAGAACTATTAAGATCAAATACAACTCTGCACAACCTTGGATCTGTGTAATCAGAAGCTGGCCACAAAGTGACACAGACATCATTTAGTGTGAAGAAGTTTAAGATGTGACATATTGCACTGGAAACATCAACAACACACATAAAACCCCCCAAAAGATTTAAAAAAGAAAAAAAAACGTGCTTATTTTCGTTTTTAGTCCTATGCTTTAGACGAATAAGTGATGATTTCCTTCAGCGTCCTGGTGGCCCCGGTCTGGTGGAGAAGCAAACTGTGAGCGCTCCCTGCTGTGGCCTTTTGCAGCGACCGCTCCCTTCAGAGATTGATGAATTGATTGTGTGGCTGCTGCCAGTGTGTCTGTGCCCTGGGCGAAGGTGTCCCGGTTACGGGTGGGAATCCCAGCTATGGCATCTGCCCTGGGGCCGCCATTGTGGCCGTCCTGCAGGGGGCCCCGGGGGGGAGCTGGTGGCTCTGGGAGCAGCTCCGACTCACATACTGCTGTCACACCCTTGGAGACACAGCTGCATCCTTCCCCCCTCCACCCTCGCGCCCCCCCTATATGCCCTACCGATCAGCTCAGACAAAATGAGTCCACAAGGGACCTAGAAGACTGTGCCAAAGTTTTCTTAATGCCACCAGCTTCGGATGAGGCGGGGATAAAAAAAAAAAAATACCACGTAAAGTCATGTTCTTCACACCTGTTTGAGCAATTCTTTTTATGTCCACCACCACTTTAGAATAAATCAATAAAATACAATATTAGACTGAATTTTTGTTCTTGTTTTAGGACCTTCAGTATAAAATGCTTACATATTTGGATATATGAAGAATTAGGAAAAAGGAAATTCACAGTTGGAGCGTTTTCAGATTTTTCAAGACTGCCTCTAAGGAAGCGTGTATTGTTTTATGTACAGCCATGTGTTAAAAAATTAGAGCGTGTTCTGATGAGGCTTGCTTAAAAATAAACAGGTATTAGACATATAGTTGTTAAGCCCACATTTCTGTATTAAAATGTTTAATATTTATTGCCATCATCTGATATTTTAACCCTACGTTTTAATTAGCTTTCAGCAAAAAAAAACCCCCGTCATAATTAAATATAACGTAGGCTTGAAAACTATCCGTGTGTAATCAAACTTAGTGAAAGGATCTGACAGAAATGAACTTTTCACGAATGCTCTAATTCGTTGAACATGACCCATATACGGTCAAAGCGTTTGAATGCTGAGCTTAAAGCAAAGAAAAAAAAGTTAGACAAGGAGCAGAAACAGGAGAAATCGGTTCAATTTGGTCGTTTATTGATTTTTGAAATACCAGGAATCATCAGATCAGTGTTCATTTTCACACCAGGTTGTGTTTACGTCCTCTTCATATTCTAACAGAGTTTCCTTCTGAATCAATTTCTGGAAACACAACAGAACAAAATGTTGCCCGGCCTCGTTTCTTTTCGCCTGACGATGATGATAATAATAATAGTAATAATAATAATAACTATAATCTCTGAAAGAAGGATGTTTAGCCACAACAGTGTCACAGATATCAGGTGAAATACTGGACGTCTTCTCCACAAACAAACCTGTTATCAAAGAGGAAAGAAACCACTGACTTAATAAGGCCACAAAATGAAAATTCACAGCAAACAGAACATGATAGATAAACACGTCACACTCACACGCACAAGCTGTCGTCGGTTATAATCAGGTTATTATCTACAGTTTAACCGAGAGTAACAGTGGATCGCTTCTCCTGCCACGGTAACATACAGTATATACAGTTGCGCGCCGACATAGAAAAAGCATGCTCGTTTGCATATTAGGAGGTTTTTTCGGTAAACTTTACACAAATTCATGACAATTTTTATGGGTTTTTTTTAAGTACAGCATTGATCCAACCAGCAGCAGTGATTCTGACTAACAAATATAGTCTGAAGGAAACAGGCCAGTACAGTATATTTCACTTTTAATTACACATCTTTTACAGTATTAACATGCCTTACGATGCAGGGTGACTTTCAATCGCTCTCTCTCTTGTTTTCGGACTGCGCGAAAACACAAGGCGTAAAGAAACATCGACCTAAAACGACGAAGTTAAACAAAACGAAGGAACAGAAGGACAAGCAGAACAGGACAGTGCGTTCTCGTGGAGCGATAAATGACAACGTGCGACGAGACGCGTACGGAGATCTGGTTAACAAAAGCCGTAGCACGTGTGACGGACGAGCAAAGCCCCCGACAGATGAATAAGCCGAAGCAGAAAAACTGGGTTTTCGAATAAATAAACATTCAGAACCGAGTAAGCTCTAAAAACCGCCAATCACATGCTGTGCTGAATCACTCTGCAGCGGCAGCACTTTTTTTCTTCTTCTTCTTCTTCTTCTTTTTCTCTCCTCGCTAAGCTGGCACAGAGTGGCTGTCTGTTCTGTCGTCTGCATTAGCTTGGATATCACACCTCGCTGAGGCCGGATGAGTTGTCTTTAACCCTCTCTGAGCCGCCAAGAACATTTGTTTTATAGTATTTACAACAGAAGCCTTCATTAGTTCCCACAAGGCCAAATGAGGGATGCGTCCATGCAGGTTGGGAAGCAGCAATAATGCACAGTTAAACTACAGAGACTTTCTTTTGTTTTTGTTGGGGTTTTTTCACACAGCTGCCTGAGCAGCACCTGCACACTGCATTAAAAAAAAAGAAGAAATCATTCAATGCACTTAGAGCTTAACATCAATCGATGAATAAACAAAACGAAGGCGATCGTTCACATCGGCAGAGTTCATGTTTCTCTAAAAATAGAGAAAAAAATATGTTTAAAATAAATACAATCTTGAACCTAATTCATTCTGTCACATAAATAAAATCTGGGGAACACATTTCCACGCCAGTGAAAGCTTATTTTGTCTGAGCCCGTAGAAGCACACTGCATGTAAAATTGTGAGTTGATGTTGTAGCATACTGTCCCTCTACACGTTTGCGACGTCCTTTGCGATTCACACCAGGTTCGTGGCTTCTAAGGTGAGGCGGTTTCTGCCACCATGTTGTGAAAAATGGTAAATATTGGATGTAAATCACAGGCTGTAAAGAAGTGGAGAGTCATACGCCTTCGTTGTAACGTTGCACAATTAAATCCCGATATTAGACGCGTTCAGTCTGAAAAGCATAGATTGGTTTGATCAGCTTTGACACAATTTGTTTGTAAATCATTACATTAAAAAAATAAAATAAAATAAAAATCTCACCACAGATCCAAACGAGTCAAATGAATCAAAAGTACAGAAACGGAAATATCAGCGGGGGAGAGTCTATCTCCTGGGAGCTTACTGAGTGATTTCTCTCTACTTAGTGAACACAACAGACTTACTGCAACCTTCCACCCAGACTCTTCCCCGACCAGCTCCTCACTTCTTGTTCTTCAGCTGGTTGGCCAGCCAGTCCAGGCCCTCGTAGAGGCCGTCCCCGCTGGTGGCGCATGTGGCCTGGATGTACCAGTTGCGGTGGCGTAAGGAGTGCAGGCCCAGCTTGTCCGTGATCTCTGCGGCGTTCATGGCGTTGGGCAGGTCCTGGGCAAAAGCCACGCAGAGCAGAGCGGTCAGGTGAGGAAACCCGTCAGCTGAGGGGAAAAGTGGATAAAAAGAGATGAGAAGAGGACTTCACCTGTTTGTTGGCGAAGACGAGAAGAACGGCGTCCCGCAGCTCGTCCTCGGCCAGCATCCTCATCAGCTCCTCGCGGGCTTCGTTCACCCGCTCGCGGTCATTGCTGTCCACCACGAAAATCAGACCTGTATCAAAAAAAAAAAAAAAAAAAAAGAAAGGGAAAAAGTGAAACAAGCCCAGCCCCCAACGTCACATTAAAAAAACAGGCATACATGTTGTTAAAACTAATTCTGTTAGAGGTTGTTTCAAAATGTCTGATGGTAATCTGAAACAGCAAACGAAGCTGAGCTAAAGCATTAGTCAGATGTGCCCTCGAGTGCTGTAGGCGAGCGTTCTGCCGTCTCGTTAGCAGCAAAGTGCAGAAGCTCCAATGTATTTTATCGGAATTTTATGTAACAAAATATACGAAGAGGAATGAAAACGAGAAGAAAACAAAATCTTTAAAAATGTGCTGTGCATTTGTTTATGACCTTTGAAGCAGCAATTCTGATGCAATTACAACAAATATATATATTTTTTTTTATCAATTTACTTTGTGCAAAAACACTTCATCTCAGTAAAATTAGAAGGAGTGTCTGTCCACTGCAAATTCCCAAGTCTTGCAAGAGATTCTAACTTGAATTTAGGTTTTGACTGGGCCATTCCGACACATGCAGCCGTAACATAAATGATTTCATTGCTGCGCTAGCTGCAGCTAGAAGGTGAACGTCTACCTCAGTCTCAAGTCTCATGCTGTCTTCAGTGACTTTCCCAGTATTGCAGGGTTGGAGCTGCAGCTATCTTCCCATTAGCTCCCACCAATTACACTTTTCCTGCTAAAACCATGCCCCCCAATGACATGATGCTGCCACCATCATGTCTTCTGGTGGAGATCATGTGTGTCTAGTGTGATGGGTCACACAGTGTTTTGCATTGAAGAGAAACGTTGGCCTCATTTCATTAGAAAAACCTTCTTCCATGTGTTCGCTGCCATGTGAATGACTAATAGTTGTTCTGTGGACAGATTCTTCAATCTCATTCTCTTTCTATTTTGAGAGGATGGACAGAACTCTGTTATGTGTTTAAGAGGATCAAAAAGGAGGGGACAAGATACAAATACACAGCAAACATTTCAGTTTTTGTTTTTTAAATGAACTTTTTTGTAATATGACAAAACTGAAAAAAAAAAAAAAAGTCCCTGAGCTCGCCTTGAGTGTTCTGGAAGTAATGTCTCCAAAGGGGACGGATCTTGTCCTGGCCACCCACGTCCCACACGGTGAAGCTGATGTTCTTGTATTCCACCGTCTCCACGTTGAAGCCTGAACAGGAAAGACACAGCACACGGAGTTGAGGCAGATGCTCATCGCCACGCGGGACTGGCTGAGTTCTTCCGCTCTCGTCACGGACCGATTGTGGGGATGGTGGTGACGATCTCGCCCAGCTTCAGCTTGTAGAGGATGGTGGTCTTCCCGGCGGCGTCCAAGCCCACCATGAGGATCCGCATTTCTTTTTTGCCTATCAGGCTCTTCAGCAGGTTCCCAAAGATGTTTCCCATGATGACTCGGACCTCGGCTGCAACAGAACTGTGAGACGGGTGACTGAGCAGCAAAGCGGGAGCAAATACAGTCATGAAGGAAAAAAACAAATAAATAAATTTAAAAAAGCGTCTTCTACCAACATTACAGTCTTAGTACACTCCAGGATTTGGCTTTAGAAGCGATGACTTGATCTTCTTTTTGCACAATTGCCTCATTGTCTTGTGGAAGGATCAGTTGCTGTGATTGAATATCTGTAATTTTGGTCTAAAATGTCTAAAGGGGCCCTGTGACGTTAAAGGACACATAACGTAACCTGACAACCTTTCCCACCTCTCACCCTATTGGCTGCTTCAGACAGGCACCTGACACCCCCCACCCCGACGACCCGAAGCGGGTCTAGGCCCGCGGGTTTAGCCGGTGGATGTCTAAAGGAAGAACCCTTCTCCTTGCAACCTTTTCAAGCATGTTCAATCTTTTTCTAATGCCGGTGCCATGAACTTTTGGAAAAGAACCGCTGACTCTTCCTGGATTGATGGGCAACAACGATTGCTTCCCAAAGGTCATTGCTGATGTCTTCCCTACTTGGCTTCAGGCTGACTCACATGTGATCCAGACCCAACAAACGAGCAAAACTCCTGCTTCCGTAGAGGTGGTGAACACTTTCTGACGATCAAAATATTCATGTACGTTTGATTAGCAGGATCTGGCAGCTGCGGTGTTCTTAGCTCCCTCCCATCGCTTTCCTGGCCCCGTGACTTCAGACGGCCAGAACCACGGTCAAAATGTTAGCGCCTCAGCAACATCTGAGGGGAAAGTCTGTAAAATTCCACTTCACACGTTGACGGGCGGCTGACCCGACCCTGCTACTGTAAATGGCTACTTTTACAGTACTGCTTTCAGGATCTCTGCTGTGAGGTGGATCAGCTTTCTTGTGAAGCAGGTTAACTACCCATTCAGCTGTTTGCTGGCAACTGAAGCAAAGCAAGCAGAACGATCAATTTGCACGTAACGTAGCCTGCGAGTTTGTATGGCACACACAGTCAATACACTACATAAGAAACATCCTTTTGTCTTAACTTAAAAAAAAAAAAATCTTAAGACGCATTATTTTATGTCATTGTGATTAAAAATCCTCTTTTTATATTTTAGCCTTATTAAACGCACTTGCCTATTTGAATAAAATAAAACAGATTTAATTCAAATATTTTATTAAACGGAACATCTATATGGCGTTCTAGATTATTTTTGTTTGTTTACAATAATCCATAATCTCTGAAAACTGTTAAATGCAAAAACATATGAAGCCAGGAAACAAAAGAGGCATTATTTATTTATTTATGGTGTCTAAAATCTGAATAAGTCAGACTGTTGTGACCAAACTTGAACTCAAGAATTAAGATGACTACTGTATGTTTAAAACACAGTCAGAGCTGCAGCGATAACCTTTAGATTTCCAATGTCATTTCATCAACTACACAAGGAACCGCACAGCCACTGTCGGTGAGCTTGTTGATACAGAGATTGAAGACAGAAAATGCTGAGAAATAGATGTTGTTGCCTTTTAATTTTTATTCATTTTAGCTGTGCCCCTGACTACTACCATGAGATATTTCCTCTAGATTAGCAATTTAACCTTAGATGGGACATAAGGAGCAGAGAAATGGTTAGGATGTTTTATTCCTTTAAACAATCAAGCATATTGTGTGTAATAGGGACCAAAACAAGAATGAGCTATTGGGAAATTGTCCTGACTAAAGTGTGGTCAAACTATTAAATTAGATTTCCAGGGATCAGAATTGTTTGTTCTGCAAAAACCCACAGATGTAAGATTGGATTGAGACCTGGAAGTCAAGTGGACATCTCATTGTTGTGATCCTCAGGTCATTGTGTTTCCCTTACAGCAGGGCATTACTCTGCTGAAAACGGCCAGACTGTCAATGATCTTAAACTATGCTTAATTATGGTAGGAGTCATAGCAACATCTGCATACCGGCTTGCCCTCCAGATTATTTCCCTACTTCTAATAAATCAAAACTGAAGACAAAAGCTTCCCTTGCTGCCTGTTATACCATAACAAGATCATCAGTGGCCACAGTGTTATGCCAGATCTGGATGTTTCTCGTTCACTTCCACATGCATTATCTGCTTATCAATTTTGTATGAATTATCAATACCATTTTATCTCAACAACTTCAAAACATTTTTACAGAGCAGCGGTGGGATTTGACATGCAGTTCAATTCACTCTCTGTGGCCCTCAGTGGTATTGGCCCTTTAATAGGCCAACTCTGCTGTTAACTTCTGCCAACGCATTTCACCTCAGAGACACTTAATGTAAGCAGGGCTTTCACGTGGGGCATCACAATCCTTTCATTTCATTTCAGAGCCAATAACAAATATTTTATACTACATGAACAGGAAGGAGCTGCTAGCACAGCCTGTTACAGCTGCAGAGGGCTGCTCATACATCTGTCATAATGCGAGGCGAAGGGAAGGGAGATACTGCAGTCCGAGCAGCCGATGGCTCCCGACTCGTTTCTCCGGTCTGGATACGACAGCTAGTCAGGTGTGCCTCTTTGCTTCTGATATCAGCTCATGATTTTAGGGGCACTCAGAGGGAAAATGTACGCGTCGATTTGTGCGCTGTAATCCCCGCGTTACAGTCACGACAAAAAAAAAAAAAAAACGGCCGGGTATCGTCGATAACACGACAGTTTACAGAGAAAGGTGCGTTTAAGGACGTTGGAACAGCGGCGTAATATTTCATAAATTAAAACTTGGAACACATCTGTTGAAATTTTCACCTTTTCCATCTCATTCACACTTACCCGTCAACGGCAGGCAGGACACCAGCTGGATTGAGCAGGCAAAGGACTGGATGATAGTCTCGCGATGACTTTAGGCTTTGCTGCAGTGAGTTCTCGCGATACATTGGCCGCTATGAACGCATCTCACGTTTGCCATCCTCAGGTGACTTTCTCAAAAAGCAGGTGGACTGCGGGCACGCAGCTGCTCACTCTGCATGCGTATTCAGTACGAAACAACTAAATAAATAAATATAAAGTCACGAGAAATCTTCTCAAACGCTTCAATAGCGTGTCTTTTGTCAAATTTATTTTAAAAAAATCACTACAATCATCAACATTACAAGGTTATCATTTGATTTATACATTATTGGAACATTCCAGCAAAGCAGAAAATCCTTTCAAAATCTGTTTCAGGAATTCATTTTAAAATGTGAAACTTATATTTGGCTTCTTGTTTTTTTTTCTCACAGAGTTACACATTTCCAGTGATTATTTCTTTTAAATATTGGAGACATTTTATCACAAAATTTTAGTAATGTACCCTTTTACATAAAGTACTGCATCAGTGCAAGAAGAAAACAGAAAAACAACTAAATTTACTTTTAATTAGCTGCTAGCTTTGCCGCTAATTAATGAAAAACACTTGAAATACATCAGTGTGTGTGTAATTAATTAACATGATTTATGAAGTTCACTTTTTCATTGATTTAAATTATGGAGATGTCACAGTACTTCAATAATAGCCTAATTATGCAATGCTTGTGTAAATATTACACATGGAAGGATGGATGGGTGGGAAAAAAATATCTTACATAAATTTTTATTTTACTTTCTCCGACCTGTAACATTTTGAAGACTAATTCTAAGTGTTTATCCAGCTTTTACGGCAAAGATAGAACATTTCTCAAACTCATAAAATAAAGACTGTTTGGATCAATAGAAGAAATGTTAAAATGGTTATTTGTCTTCCCACATTCCAGAAGAAAAAAACTTACCGTCAGCATACCATTAACACACCATCCTCTCAGTGAAAATATGTATTTTTTTGTATTTTACAGGAAGCCACACAATGAATCCTAAGTAACATAAAGTCTCCTGGCAAGCATGCTTAAATAATTAACACAGGAATCATCTTTATGAATAAGTCATTGCCTGACTGTAATTGGATGCCAAGTGATAATTCCTGGCAGAAGCCACTCTCGTGTCACAGATAATAAAAGTGACACAAGAGGCAACAGAACAAAGTGAATTAATATCTGCTTTGGTTTAATCTACTTCAGTCATTGTTTTGGTGTTTTATCATGCGCCGGATGCTTGTTTATCCACCAGAACCAAAGCAGTGTGATTAAATGACACAACCTGAAACCAGCTCGGCAGCCGTGGGTGAATCCAACATTTGCCTCTCTCCTTCCGCTGTGTTGCGTGTCAGTCAGCGGTCCGGTAAAAGATGTGTTTATCAATTCAGCGGCGAAGGCTGGGGAATCAAAAGGGGAGCAGATGTTTGCAGCTGCACACCAGATTACGGGGTGGAGTGGATGGCGGGGGAGCAGGCCCGGTTTTGGAGCTCGGCGAGGGTTACAGGGGGGTTACGGCGGGCTGGGGTGGCGGCGGGAGAGGTAGGGTGGGGAGTTATGACTTAAAGAAGCCTTTCCTCTGATGTGTCTGCCAGCACGCACCCCAAGCAAATACAATCACAAGAGTCGCTGGTTCTGCTAGCTGAACTAATGAGGGCCTGCACGTTGAGGGCAGGGGCTTTGATGTTCTGGGTAGCTGGCTCCTTGTGTTTTCTCTCCCGCTCTCCTTCTCTGCCTGTCCCACATCAAAAAATGCAAGGGGAGTTGAGAAGCAGATGTTTTGAGGCACATTTTTATACACAGTACAGTTCATTCACCCCATCTCAGTAACTCTGTTTGTCCACTGCTGCTGCATCACCACGGCATGAAGGGCAAGAAGACCTATTCCCCCCACATTTTCATATCCAACTAAACACTCTAAATCGCCTTACTTTATACATATAATCATCGTGTCAGTCAAGGCGGGTGACTTTTATCTCTCCTGACTTCCTCGCTGTGCCTGCCTCTCTTTAATTTCAGCCCAATCTGGATGTCATTACTCAAGGGGGTGCGGGGGGTGTGGCTATAGGGGAGGGGGGCAGCCTATCTGTTGCTATGCATGTGTCTCTGCAACGACGACGAGGGGGAGAATGGGGAGGAAAGAAAAAGTCCACCCAACCTCTGTCTCACACATGGGAGAAACAGTGACAGGAAATTCCCTTATGCAGCAGCTCCAGGGTGAAATGATAAAGGAATGAAGAAATGCAAACCAGAAATCCAGGCCTTTATCATTCCAAGCCATTTGCAGTCTCCTGCTTATATCTTCCCTGCGTAACCCCTCCACAACTCCCTCAAAAAAAAAAAAAAAAAAGATATAAAAGGGGGAGAGCAGTCAACTCAGCCACTGGCACTGTCATTCCTCTGGAGTCGAGGGATATTTACCAAAGTCCCTACAAACAAAACTTAATTGGCATTAAATCCTATGTGGCAGAAAGGCTTTTCCCAGCAGGCTGAGCACAAAGACAGTTTGGATTATCTAAGATATCCAGGAATGCAGTCATCATAAATCAAGTCCTGTGGCGACATTAGCATTTTGCTACATCCACAGTTCGTGCACGCGCGCATGGTTTTGATTGTGCCGTGTGTATGTGCTTCGACATACACACGTCTTATCCGCCTAGATGCGTCTGTTTCTATACGTGTGTTTATATTTTTCGCTGGTCTGTCCCCTCAGCAACAGCCATGGAGCGTCCCGGGCAGCGAGTGGTTCAACAAGTTACATCCTTGGCTATGAACTCTGGACAGATGATCCCCTCAGATCCTCACGCAGCAAAAGACTGGTATAATCACCACCAACTCTCTGCTCCTTCTCGATGCGGCTCTCCAGTAATAAAAGTTAGACTTTAGGGAAACAATATCCTGCGGCTATAAAATGTCCTTCTCTCAGCGTGGAGTGGCCATAAAAAAGCCTCTCACCTCCCAAATCTGCAGTGCATCAAGCTTATCCCCACATTTACACAGTATTAAACACAGACGTGCACGTGCTCAGGCCAACACACACAACCCTGAGCATCACTTCAGGACTAAAGTAGGCCCATCTCTCACTTTGACATGTGGTACATGTGGGAAGAATCTAAAGAGCCCTTAAACAAGTGAAACAGAGAAAGCAGGATTATAGTATGATATAAAAGAAAGCCGACACACATCACATTGTAGATATACCAAATGGAGACATATTTGCGTCATATCAATCAGAATTAACATTAATTGTTTTTCTAAACCGACGTATCGACTCCTATATATTGACTTTTTGGGAGTGCAAAGATATTGGGAAAACATTTACACAGTGCTGTAAAAAGGTTTTCCCCCTGCACAAATGTTCCTGATGATCAAAAACTATTATCAGACAAAGATAATCAGAGTAAAGCCAGAGCAAAATGCAGATTTTCCACCATTGTTACATCATTGAATTTACTCTGATTAAACCACATTTGAAGGAAAGCTCAGCTCAGTTCCACTAGCCAAGCTAGGTCTGATTATTACCAGACCTGTACAATCAAGAAATCACTTAAACAGTACCTGTCTGATGACACGAAGCAAGCGAAAAGATTAAAAAAAAGAGAAACATCTAAAGACATTAAACAACAGATAAAAAGTAGAGTTATTGGTATTTATCAGTTTTTAAAGGGTTACATATTCCTTGCTAAAGCTTTGGCATTCTAATGAATCACAGTGAGAGCCATTATCCACAAATTGAGAAAACATGGAACGGTGGTGAACTCTCCTAGGAGGGGCTAACCAACAACAACAAAAAAACTATTAATAACTCATCCGGGAGGTCACAAAATAACCCAGAACCATATGTAATGATATGCATCTGACATTTGCCAAAACAACAACAAAAAAACATTTAAATTATTCCCAAGATTTTTGTGTGAAACCTTCGTGGGCTGACGAGACAACAGGCAAACTTTCTGAAAGGTGCGCGTCCCATTAAAACTGACATAAGACCAACATTTCAGGAAAACAAGTACCATACCAAAAGTCAAACATAGCGGTGAACAGATACAGTCTCTCTACCCTCCTAAAACCTCTGCCAGATATTAAGATTTTTAAATGGCCTAGTCAAAGTCTGGAACTCAATCTGATTGAATTTCTGTGTTGCCAACTTGAATGAATCATTCATGCATAAGAAAATTAAAGCAATTCTGTAAAGAGAAGCGGGCTGAACTCCTCTTATTGTGACATTAAAAAAAAATCAGTGGCAGTTATCAAGACTGTTTGGCGAAAGTTTCATTTGTGAACTAGTTATTAAATTCATCCCTTAAAGAATGAATTCATCATTGATAACTGATAATTATGTTTTTGCTTCTTGGCATCTTTGTCTGACAACACATTTGTATTATGATCTGAAGCATCTGTAAAGAGGAAGACTCTTTTTCACAGCAGTAATTTTTCCCAACAATCTTTGCTGGACTCTCTGCGAAAGACATTTAAACATTTTATGTTGGTTCTGGAGAGCGTCCAAAACAAACACCCCATTAGCATTTGACTGATTTTAATTTTAATTGTGATTAATTTAAATGAATTTGGTCCAACCGATGTAATGCACATGGACACCTTAAATTTGACCTTTCACCTACAAGAGCTGCTTTCCTCCAGATCCATCGGATGCCCTTGTTGGACCATAGATGTAGTCTAAGCAAACTCATTCTTGCAGTTGACCTCCTGAAGTCTCCAAACTGTGAGGATTTTAATGATATTAATGGTTTGATATGATCAAGTTGTTCATCTAAATGTCAAACAGTCCTGGTAAGGCTCCATGTAACTTAGGCTGGAAAAAAGGTGTAATTAAAATTGATCATTTTATTCCTTAAGTTAGAAAGCCCAATGATGTTGGAAATAATGCAAGGTTAGTCACAACTTTTAATTCTAACTAATGAATGAAACCTTATGTTAAGGTTTTTTTTTTATTATTCAATGTAATGTTGACATGTTTTAGAAAAATAGTAAACTGAAAACAGACTCGGTTAGGGGTTATAGCTGAAGTGATAATTTGTTGATATTTTGTGAACAAAATGTCAACAAGTGTTGGAGTGTTAAAATAAGGAACAGGTTTTATAAAAACAGTATTAATCAACTTTTTAACAGTTCTCACATTATCCCAGGTGCACATCCGATTGGTCAATCTGTCCCTTGTGACGTCTCCTACCCTGAAAGTTTGAGCTCCCCAGTGAACTGCAGGAAGGAAGACTTGCTCGATCGAGTCAGAGCAGAGTCATCACTCATTACAGATCCGGTTGTGCCAAATACTGTATTTTAGTTCGCATGGTAAGCTGTGCAACATTTCTCTCTTTTTTTTTTTTTTTTTTTTTTTTTTTAAATTTTTTTAAAATTTTAATTTCCCTCCCCTCACCTTGGATGTGTGTTCAAGGCATCCAATAACCTGGGGCAAAGCAGCCAGCATGAGAGTTTCAGAATGACATCCCAGCTAAAACCAAAGCAATTTCCCAGTCAGCCCACCTGAAATATGGCAGTGAGCGAATAAGCAAAACTCTTGGACTTTTTGAGCTATTGTAGTGTCTTTGTTTTTATGTTTGTTTTGTGTGACTGATATTTAGATTAAAGGTTAATTCTATGGTGTATTAGTGCTTGATTGTATTCATTTAGTGTTGATTCCTAGTAAAGAACTGATAATTGCATACGTAGATGTCTTCTTGTGACTTTGATTGACTGATGCTGATCACTCAATGGAAGGATCAAGAGTTTGTCCCTAATCCCTGATTTTAAGATAATGAGACTGTTTTTGAACCACTGTATTGGAATTGTGGCTGAGATTTCTTTTAATACGGAAAGATAAAAATAAGAGCTAACTAAATTGTATCATGTAGCACTGTGTGAGTGGTGGAATCAAAAATATCCATGATTAGTATATACTGAACGGATTATAAGATGCTAAGATCCCGAAACCTTATATTCATCTTTCAGATAATGTTGGCAGTTCCCTTTTCTGTCATTCGCTAAAACCAACATTAAACACTCTGAGACAATAATCATATTAACAAATGGTGCATTTACAAATATACACTCACGCAATAAAATACAGAGCTACTGTACAACAAGACGAATAAGAAAGCAAAGACTGAGACTTTAGCGCTCCTCTGCTGTTTCTCCAGTTTTCTGTGGGGTAGAAATACTGGAGTGTGGGCCCTCTTCATGGCTGAGAGGGTAGCGTCTAAACAGGCCATGGCAAGACAAATGACATGAGTCACCTCTTCAATCTCTGACTTGGCATTTTGGGATCACAGCAGCTATGCAGAGAAAATAGATCCCAGATGATGGACTTAAAAAAAACACGCACGCAAAATGAGGGGGATAAACAGATTCTCAAGAGTAGTTGCACAAAGAGCAAAACAAAAGCTGGATCTACTTGCACACATTCACCCACTCTGTGAGGCGACACTCCTCGCACAGAACGTAGCAGCACCAGTGAAATCGACAATTGCAACGCTCGCTGCGAGTCTGCCGGAGGATGTTGTGCCCGCGGCCGCAGCACAGCGAGCTGCAGCTGTCTGTGCTGTAGCTCGTTTTGTTGCAGATGCGTCCCTGCGTACCTGGAGAATCTATCGACGCATCGCGCTCGCAGAAATCGGGCGACTTCTCAAAATACACCAGCTCCCTGGACATGCTTCTGCGGCGCCCTCCGCTGAATCCCCCAGCGCTTCTGCGGGCGCTGTTCTCTGTTCGAGGGTTGAAGACGCCATTGTTTTTGTTCTGGGAGTTGACGAAGATGGCCGACAAGAACTTTTCCTTGAGCAGAGATCCAACAACGCGGAACTCTGGAGAAACGTACCAGCAGGTCTTGAACTGACAGCTCCCTGATGTGCCGTGACATTTGCACTTCCTTGTCATGTTGTCAGTCACTATCTGGAAAGAAAGATGAATTATTTCAACGAAATTAACAGCAACGGGCACCATGTTTATACAGTGTCTTTCTAAAATATTGCTACTCTGCATCCATATAGCTTATCGGAATGTGCTACGCAGCTCAAAATGGCGCACAATTCAAATGGAAGGAGAACAATACATGGTTTCTAAATGCACACAAAAACTTGAAAAGTGTGGCCTGGATTTGTAGTAACCCCTTGACCCCTTGAGTCAATACCTTTGTAGAGTGAAATGAGACCAGCTCTTATTTGGATTTAGGTTTAAAAATTGACTGGACCATTTAAACTCATGGATATGCTTTGGCATAATCAATCCATTGTAGCTCAGCCTGAATGTTTCGGGTGGTTATCCTCTGGGAAGATGAACCTCCATTTCAATCTCAAGTCTTTTGCAGATTTTTAACAGGTTTTTCTAAAGAATTGTGCTTCATTTAGTTCCAGAGATTTTTCGTGCTAACAGTGTTGTTTTTAGCCCACATGTACACAACATTTTTCAATTTTCCTCTCATTTGACCAGAACACCTTATCGGAAAATGTTTTGGTGGATTCTAAATGACTTGCATCAAACTTTGAACATGATTTCTTTAGGCTGTTTTTCCATCAATTCTTGCCTTGCAAACACATGACGAAATAGTTGTAATCTAGACAGATTCTCCCACCTGAGCTGTGGACCTCGGCATCTCCTCCAGAGGGTACCATTCACTTCTTGACTGCTCCCCTCATTACTGCTCTTCCTTCCTGCCTGTACCATACTCCATTTGTTTTTTTGATAGCCAGTCAAACTGTGCTCTGTGAGATGCCAAAATCACAACTTAACTTTAGATTTCTGCACAACTTTATCCCTGATCTGTCTGGTGTGTTTCTTAATACCACAGTCACTAATTTGACTGGATTTTACTTATCGAAGTAAAGTTCTTTTGAGAAAAAGTTTGGAAAAATTATACACATTTGTCCTTCCGTTTGAAAAGTATGCATTGCTTCATGTTAGATTGTCACATAAAATCATCACATTGAAGAGTGGGAGTTGAGCGAGGCAAAATGTGAAAAAGTTCAAGGGCTACGACTGCTGGTATGAATAAGCACATCACTCACCTGTCGCCCTACGCGGTTGTTATGTATCCTCATGCGCGCATAGATGTCCCTTGGAGAGCCACGGGAATCAAGCCAGTCTCTTGAAAAACGGTCCCCAAACCGCAAGTCATGACTGCAGCCCCCCCACATCCAGGTGTCCTGCATAGAGCTTAAGTCATCTGATAAAGGCTTGAGCATGGCAGACGTGTGGGCAGAGTGTAGGTCGGGCGGTAGATTCCCATGGTGCCCATTTAGATCTGAGGGTAATGATTTGGTCATGCCGATGCCTACCCCGCCCTTCTGCAGAGTCTGCAGCTGCAGCTGTGTGAGTTTCAGCCGGATCTTGTCATCGTCCTGGCGACGTTTGGCCTCACAGCTGCACCCCCGCAGCTTGCCCATGCTGCAGGCAGAGGCCACAGAGTGAGCCACACCCGCTGCCAGCAAGGCCAGGGAGAAGGCACTCTCGCGAAAACCTGGGGTTCTCAATGAGAACACAGACACACACACACACACACATACGCAAACACACAGATGAAATTGAGAAACAGTGTCAATCTAAATGTGTTGTTCACGTGTCAAAGCAACTCAAGACTCTGAGTTGCTTTGACACTTGTGTAAGCTCTGAACCTCTCACCCCTGCTGAGGATGGTGCTGTGGTGAGGCAGCTTCCCGAAGCTTTCCAGCGAGGAGCAGTTCCATCGCTGGTCGCGCAGCTGGTGCTGGCACTCGTGAATGGCCACCTGGATGCCCTGCAGGGCGGATGCCGTCACGTCGGGACTACGCATACACATCCGCATCTGACGTTTGCTGAGGCCTACCAGTCTCAGGCACACGGAGTGAGGGGTTAGAACTGGATCTCCTGCCACCTTCAGGCTAAGGATGTCATTACATAGCACCCTGCAGGGAAGAGAGAGGTTGGTGGGATTTGTCATCAGAGCTGGTCAGGAGTTCATCAGACAAATCCAGAGAATGTGGCAGTGGGAGGGTGATCTGAATACTAAGCAGGCTCTAAACAACAACAAAAAAAAAAACAGCAAAGATTTCAACTTGCTATTTTACAAAATGAAATACATTTATGGGATGCGTTGAATAATCTGTAGGAAACAGAACCATTTTATGTGCTTTGGTGTTAGTCGCTCTGTGTTAGTTGCAGCAGAAATATAGTTCTAGATAAACAACACAATTAAAAATAATCCAAAACAGATTAAACCACACGATAAGATTTATAATTGCACAGCTCAGACGTATAAACAGACTGCCAAACAATGATTCATGTTATTCTAATATTAGCCTGCAAAATCAAATCCAGATGTATCACCTTTTAAATGAATAGCTATAGTTTTATATATACATAATAAAGCAAACATACTAACATCCCGCAAAATCAAGTCCACTCTCCAGGAACTCTCAAGTGCACTTACGTTAACGCAGGTGACATAAGTGCTGTTGCCAAAATCAGGAATTGATTCCAACGGAGTTTGTTTGATAGCTCCATTTTGTTAAGCGTCTGTCGCGACGGGACATTAAAACTCTGATAATAAGCCACCTCTAGTTAAATAAGAATATTACAAAAAAAATAATTAAAAAAAAAATAGGTAGGGAAAATGCGTGGAGTATTATCGATGTGGCGCCAAACGAGCGAGTAGTGAAGACGGAGAAGAGACGAGCTCGGGGGCGAGAGAGTACACTGGAGGAGGGGGGGGGAGAAAGAGGGGTTAGGGGAGGGGAGTGGATGCCTCTACAGGCGACTGTTTGCAAAATATTAGCCAATATGATTGTCATACTGCTGGAGATAGCGGTCATTCTTGGGGGCGTAAACGAGATGTCTCCAAACTTTTACGCGCGGGCGCTCTCCAAGCAAAAGTGTCTGAAGCTTAATAAGAGCTTTCAGAATAATGTTTTTCTACATGATTTGGATTTAAAGTCAAATGTCCTACATTTGATTTTATGCTGATGTGGCAGAACAGGCCTCTCCTTTTCAATTAACAGAGATGGAAGATTTTAGTCTTAAAATGGTGTTATTTATTTATTTATTTGGTTTGTTTTAATGAACGGGGGAGGGTAGAGCTGCTGCTCCTTCCACTGTACGACAGGGAGGCAGCAGCAGGCAAGCGGCTCTGCTCAGAGACCCTCCAACAATACTGATTTTAGTCATGCGACCCCCCTCTCTCTCTCTCTCTCTCTCTCTCTCCATCCCATACCTCCCACCTCCATCAGAGCGGCTGTTCCTCGTTGCTGGGCTTGAAACAACGTCCCTCTCGTCAATGCAGCCATCAGCTGTATAAGCATAGATGCACATGCATACATTTCAAGCGACAGATCGGACTCCTGTCAGCTTGCGGCGCACGTATAAGAGGCTTAATCATTCACTAAAGTGTATTTGGAAGAGAGGAAATTTAGACTTTCTCAAGACATTTTCCTCAAAACGAAAAGCATAATCCAGTCTGCTAAGCATCAACACGCGGATCATTTGTGTTGATTTGGTATCAGTCGCTGTTCTGGCCTATCCAAATAGGGCATAATAAAGCGTGCACGCCAGCTACTTTCATAAAATTAAGTTAAAACCCCCCATCGAACACGGTTCGCTTAGTGACACCAATTCATCTAATCTCCTTCCATTCCCTAAGCTGCAGCAATGAAAAGTGCATTAGCATTCTGCCTTGGTGTGTATATCTAAGTGGCTTAAAAAGTGATTTGAAGTTGATTTGTATATAAAAGGCTCCCTTTATCCGGATTGAAGCTCTAATCTGCTCGGTGTCGCATGACTGCTCCAGGAAACCCCTTTGAGCACCTTCATATATATAAAGCTGGGGTATAAACGTGGGGATGGCTGTCATTAAAGCTTTTTTTTTTTCTCTCTCTCTCTCTCCTTTACTTACCCACTTCCTTTTACTGTCATCCAAAGGTATGAGAGAAAATCGAAGAGAACGGAGGACAGAGAGAGAGAGATGATGCAGATCAGGATCAGTCAAACATGCAAATCAGCAGACACATGTCACAAAATGAAACATTCGTTTCAAATACGGTGTTTTGGGGACATTTAGACTCGCTCCAAGTCGTGTAGTTTGATGGAGATGCCGCAAAGTGGCTCAAGCTGTGATTACACTGCGCTACTCATGCGTCGAGGGAGGTCTGCAAGCCAGATGTTAAGGCTGGTTCCTTCTTTTTTATATCCTTACTCGTCCCCCCTCTTACCCTGCTTCATCATGCATCAAACTTCTGATTGGAGGCCATATTTCATCTGTGCCGCGTTTGAAAAAATATTTAAGTAGCCCAGCAGGCAGTATGAGTAATAGGACAACCGTGAGGGTGTTACTGTTTCAATCAGCATTCACGTCGCCTTGTGCGCGCTCTTTAAGGAGAGGCGATGATAGTTTTATTGCCCCCCCATAAAAGGCACTTCCAGAAAAATATTAATTATGAGAGAAAAAAAAACCAATAAACCCGGACTTTTTAAGTCGGGAAGGAGAGGTGAAACCGTAGCTTCGTTGTGCCGGGTGCGTGTTTTAAAAGGACTGCAGAGAGGAGGAGATGCGGTTATAGGGGAGTAGGCAGCTCAAAGGGCAGTTTCAGATGGCTCATATTCCGCTGTAACTGTACAGCGCGGTGATAGCGGCAAAGCCGGAGCAGCAAAGCGGACGCACTCGCAGCATCTGCAGCATCAACACGTCAGACCGGGCACTTCCAGCGCGTGCGCGCGCAGTGCCATTCAGGAAACGCCGTGAGACGCACACTTTTCCAAGGGATGGCCGCGATATTTCACAAGTAATATGTGCAACACTGATGTGGGCTTTTTTTTTTTTTAACAAAAAAAACTCCTTCTCCTTTCTCTTCTCTGCTCAGTTGTGTTTCCTCATTCATTGTGCGCCCCTATGAAGAGCATTAACTATCCCTCCCTCCAATCCTATTGAAAAGGCAGCGAGGAAAAGAAAAAAAAACAGAGGGAGATGAGAGCAGCAAATCCCTTTTTTATTCCTCTCGTAGCGCTCAATAAGAGAAGAATGTGTTGCCTATCAGTCACCGAGGGGATCAAATCTTCGGGACTGTCCCACGCGTTCAGTGCGCCTCGCAAAGCATCACTGAGATAGACAGAGTGAAGAGGACATCAGCAGCAGCAGCAGCAGCAGCATCCTGCCTGGACACTTCACATCATTCAGGGAACCTGTCTCCACTCAGGATCCATCTAAGTCAATTAGGACTGCCGGCATCTCTCAGGTCTTCTCGTCGGTGAGCATGTGTGACTTTGCAAGCAGTTGTGCAGATAATTAAACAAACCGATTATTATTATTATTATTATTATTATTATTATTATTATTATTATTATCTTCAAAGGATGCTTTCTTGTTGCGCTTGTGAATTTTGACATTTCCCGTCCAGCATGTTTGAACCGAAGCCACGATGAGGAGTCTGGCTCTGCTGTTGGGAGTTAAAGCCGCCTGCATCCTCCTGGTGTCTTCGCTTTCCCGCACAGGGGCCGTGAACAACAGCGGCCGGTGGTGGTGAGTGCAGCAGACGGGGCATCCCCTCCTTCGGGTGGCTCAGCAGCCTCTGCAGCATCGCCGGGGCTGCCGTGCATCAACACTTTGCATGCTTTTTTTTTTTTTTTTTTTTTTTTTCTTTTTACTGGGTTACCACAGTTCTCCGTTGCATGCTCGAGATAATCTGTTTGTGTTGGAACGGTTCACAACTTCTGTGGAGTTTTTTTTTTCTTTAAAAGAGACGAGAGAGAGAAATAGAGAGAGAAAGGGGAGAAACCGCATGGTAATACGACTTGTGGGATTTTAGATTTCTTTTCCAAATTGCTCCACTTCGGCTCAAAGATTCATCATTAAGATTTAATTTACAGTTCGTTAAATAAACAATTTAGATATAATAATTATAGCTTTACATTTCATTTGGAGTTAATTTATCCCATTCCCTCATTTTCTGGCTCCGATTTTTTGCGAAAAAGTGTCTGACATTTTTTTCACCGCAATGTGGAATAAATTAAAAATGTATTTATTTCATAGCTGAGAGGAATCCTATATGAGGTCTTGTGTCTCCAAATTCCTCTGCCCATATAACTGCGACCTCAAACTAACACAGTGAGCCGCACTTTATTTTAAAGGCCTATATATATATATATATATATATATATATATATATATATATATATATATAAAAATTCCGATTTGCATGGTTTAGAGTACTTTCTTGCTTGACAAAAAAAAAAAAGAAAGAAAAAAAAACAGCAATATGAAGGCTGGGCGTGTTGAAGTGGGCGATCTGACGAAAACATTTTTTGCGGCGTCATTAGATTAGTTGAGAATTCAAATATTTAAAATGCCAGCTGAACTCCAAGAAAAAAAAAGAAGGAAATTGAAGCAATGGAAAGAGGAAAATATCTCTCCAAAATAGGGATTGTTATTATTATTTATGATCCCAGGCCTCACCGCACTACAGTGTAGGTCAGCCCCTCCGAGGAGGCCAAGACTCGCCCGATTTTTCTTTAACTTTCTCCCGGATGATAATGCTCATCAGGAGACATGATCATTACAGGGGTCCAAGATGGCAGAAGTCACACATAAAAAAAAAAAAAATAAATAAATAAATAAATAAATAAATAAATGAATAAAAAACTAACAGCAAAACAAGAGAAAGTTGAAAATTAGAATGCGCACTGAAACATCCAGAATGTTCCGACATTTGAGCACCAAAAGGGTTGAGGCGATGAGAGGCTGCTGCTCCGGGCTGAAACTGGCCCGAAACCGAGGAAACATTAGTGGCAAAATAGACCACAAATATTAAAAATTATACGATTAAAACGAACGGATAGATAGATAGATAGATAGATAGATAGATAGATAGATAGATAGATAGATAGATAGATAGATAGATAGATAGATAGATAGATAGATAGATAGATCACGTGATTCACAAAGAAGTCTAAAACGTGTATTCTGACTCAGAGCCTGAATGTTTCCTTGTGGTGTTAGAATACATGTGTCACAGCTTATTGTTGTAGCACAGAATGCACACTGTAATTTCAAAGGCACCACACTACCCATGAGATCTCTGTTGACATCCATGTGAGAGTTCAGAGTAGGGGTGGGCAACAATGTGGCTGTAAGATTTTACCACAAGATTTTGTGGTTTTTATTGCAATGATGATAAAAGTGATGATAAAATGTTCATCACAGTCTGCCGAGTGTAAATCTATCGTCTGTCTAAATGTTCTGAAGGCAAAACTTACTTTTTACTACCACAGATTAAATATAGTTCAACTGTGCACACAATAAATGCATCCAATCATATTTTTATGCAGTATTTATTGATAGTCATTTCTGGTCCAGTGAAAAGAAATCATGATCAGTCAAAGTACCAATCAAAACCATACATACACGTTTTTCTCCCTTGAGGTAAATTGATTGATTACAGCTGATGCATTTTGGCCCAAATTAATGAATTCTTATTGTAGTACAGTGATTTCTGACATTACAAATAAACACTAGAACTGTCGATGCCTAGCTTGGAGGGTCAACAGGATGCACATGACTGAAGAGGCAGCTACTGCTCTCTGATTTCCTTCCTGTCTTCATCTCAGGGGAATAGTCAATGTGGCTTCCTCGTCCAACCTCCTCACCAACTCCAAGAGTGTGCAGTTGGTCCTGGATCCCAGCCTGGCCCTCCTGAGTCGTCGCCAGCGTCGGCTGATTCGCCAGAATCCTGGCATTCTGCACGCCATCGCTGCAGGGCTGCACACAGCCATAAAGGAGTGCAAGTGGCAGTTCCGCAACCGCCGCTGGAACTGCCCAACCACCTACAGTCCAGCGATTTTTGGCAAAATTGTCAATCGTGGTGAGTCTTTCTTGTCTCTCTCCTCAGGGTATATTTGGACAGCCCTAAACAGGACACATTGTGAACATTTACTTATAAATACTTTCCAACTTTCAGTTAAAAGGGGGGGGATCATTGTCTGAAATGTTGTGTAAATTCTTAATGGAGAGTTTTGATGCTTATTCAGGTTGCAGAGAGACTGCGTTTGTGTTTGCCATCACCAGCGCTGGAGTGACTCATGCTGTGGCCCGATCCTGCTCAGAAGGGGCTGTTGAGTCGTGTACATGTGATTATCGGCGCAGAGGTCCTGGAGGCCCAGACTGGCACTGGGGCGGCTGCAGTGACAATGTGGACTTTGGCAAGATGTTCAGCCGTGAGTTTGTGGACTCCAGTGAGAGGGGAAGAGATCTGCGATACCTCACCAACCTGCACAACAACGAGGCCGGAAGAATGGTAACAAATGAATTGTTACAGTTCGATGCAACAGATTTGCATCAGATAGTTTGGTGATTTATGTTCTGGTTCTTCTCTCAACAGACTGTCTCCTCAGAGATGCGTCAGGAGTGTAAGTGCCATGGCATGTCTGGATCCTGCACAGTGCGGACCTGTTGGATGCGCCTACCCAGTTTCCGCACGGTGGGAGATTTCCTGAAGGAACGCTTCGACGGCGCGTCCAGAGTCATTTATGCCAACAAGGGCAGCAACCGTGCCTCTCACCGAGCCGAGCCCAGACATCTGGAGCCAGAAAACCCAGCTCACAAACCCCCGTCTTCCATGGACTTGGTCTACTTTGAGAAATCGCCAAACTTTTGCTCTTACAATGGGAAAACTGGCACGTTGGGAACCTCTGGAAGAACATGCAACAGCTCATCTCCAGGCCTGGATGGATGCGAGCTGCTGTGCTGCGGACGTGGATTTAAGACTCAAACTGAGAGCGTGACTGAACGTTGCCACTGCACGTTCCACTGGTGCTGTCATGTCAGCTGCCTGAACTGCACCAGCACACGAACGTTACATCAGTGTCTATGATTGAAGGTGGAACATTTGAGTTAATATTTGGGCATGTATTGGAGACAAAGATCGAACTCTTTTTTAAATGTTTTTTTAATCGAAGCAGGTTGTTGCTTTAGAGAACGCGATGCTCTCAAGTTAAGGTGTTCGGAAGAGGGTATTAAAGTTTAAATCCAGGTAAAATGACAAAAAGAAAAAATTTTCTGGCCCAAAAATCCTACCTGTGTCTCAGAAGGACAAAGTAAAGCACACGTGTATGAACAGGGTATCAAAGGAACACAGGTGCTTACAATTTTTAACCATTGTTTTGAGCAAATATTTGAACACAAAAAATATTTATGTTGAAGGGAAATCCCCCCGCCACGCTGAGAATAGCATGGAAATAAAAGGATTTAGCGAACAGATCGCAGCAACCATCAACTAATGTCCAAGTGGGAAGCAGGGCAGTGTTTCACAGATGTTTCTGAAGCCACAGAGCAGAGAGCTACAAATATGTTCTCCTATTACCAAGCAAGGAGCACTTTCGACTCCGCTTGTTTACGTAGAGCTTGGATGCTCCCAACCACTTCTAATTTCCCTCCAAGTCCCTTCGCTTCTTTAGCTTTCTCCGTTTCTTGAATCCCTGAAAAACAGATTTGCCACTTGAACACTTGACCAGAAAAATGCTGGCAAATTCACAGTGAGACACCAGACAACTACATTATTTGAATGTATTATGAATACACTGAATATTGTGCTAAATTTTGCATCAGAATTGAGAAATGATAAAGCTGGCACAAAAACGGGCGGTGACTTAAGAAAAAGGAAGTGTCCAGCATGACTCAATCTAGGCTTAACGTAGTTAAAATTGGTAAAATTATTATGTTTAAAAAGTGTAACGTGCAGCAAATATTTTTTCAAATAATAAAACTACTATGAAGATAGTCATAGTGTGCATCAGCTAAGAAAACCAAAAGGATGTAAGTGGTGGTGGTTCTTGAGTGAGCCCCTCTTACTGCTGCCCCACAAACAATTAAATGCAAGCAATTATCAGAGTAGAAGGGCAAACGGATAACATGCAGAAAATATGTAACCCTGTCGGTCACCCCATCCCTTTTAATTTCGCCCTGGCCCATACCACAAACCGCCACTGGATGTAGGTATTAAAATAGCAAAATATATTTATAAAAGTGGGGCTTGTCTATTTGCCAAATGATTTATTTGCCCATCGGTGACTGGACAGCATGGAGTCAATTCAGGATATGTTTAGAGGTATTTTTTTCCCCTTTTTAGTTAATGTAGCTGACAAAAGTTGACTCTTTTTCAGAAAATTCTATTTTTCTGCTAAGAAAACACTTGTTTGTTTTGGTCATGCACTGAATATTTACTTTTTTTATGAGTGTAAATACAAATATTTATTTTTGCTGATTTTTATACTGTTATAGAATATTGTCAGAACAGTCTCCTTTTAGATTCCAATCCAAAAATCTTTGATTCTAGTTGGGGTTTTTTTTACTGTATGATAGACAAATAAAGGTTATATTTTCAATTAAGCCAGTTCTTCTGAATGTGTCTGAGATGCTGTTAACGTCTGATATTCGTTCTGTTTTGTGTAAGAAGTTTGACAATGGAGAAAGTGAACACATAAGCTGGTCCCTGGGTGTCCTTTGCTTAATCCTATTACCACCGCCAAAGCAGCCTCTTTCTGCAGACTCACAAAGCATCCCTGCATCTGTGCTCTGAAGCGCAGAGACAGGCTCTGCTTATCCAGCCACATAACTCTTATCTCATACAGTATATGGATGTAGATTGAAGGCATTTGCTTCATTTGCCTAATGTCTGAAAGGGGGGAAAAAGACAGAATAATAATAATAATAATAATAACTAAAAAAAAGAAAACTAGAGTCCTTTTCAGGACTTTGGCAACATAACTAACCACAGAGACTTGGAAAGATTTGTAGTCTTTAACTAGGAGCAGTCTGAGAGCAAACAGGGTTTCTGAGAGGATGTCAAATAGGATGCACGCAGAACCACGCAAAAATGAGAAACAATTATAAAAAAAAATATATAAGAATTTGATCAACTGATCAAGTTGGGAAATTTTCAAGAACAAATTTCAGCAAACACAGAAAAGTTCCAAGAATAAGCAACATAAAAAGAAAGATTTGATAAAACTTTACCACAAAAATGTGAACACCTGCCAAACCGTGAATAAGCTACTGATCGAAAAGATGAGTAGAAATGACAACTGTAATCTAAATTTGACAAAGAAATAAAGTATATTGCAAAATTATTTACACTCCTTGATTTTCTTCCACATAGTACAGCAGATTAAGTGATGTTACTTGATAAAAACAAGCAACTATTGTTTTGTATAAAGATTTTCTAGCCACAGGCTAATTTGCAAATCAAAGTCCTTGATTGAACCTTAAAAAAAAAATAAAAATTAAGGATTCCCATCACACACACACAGGAATATTTCAGCACATATGGTGAAATACTTATGCATATGTGTGTGATTGCAAATCACATTATATTGTGACAGATAATGACAGAGTTCTCCGGAGAGGTGCTGGTGCCTAATCTCCAACGAGACATTTCAGGCGAGAGACGGGGTACACCCTGGACAGGTCACCAGTGTATCGACATGCACACACACCTAAGGAGAATTTTAGAGAGACCAGTTAACCTAACAGTCATGTTTTTGGACTGTGGGAGGAAGCTGGAGTACCCAGAGAGGGAGAACATGCAAACTCCATGCAGAAAGACTCCGGGCTGGGAATCGAACCCAGGACCTTCTTGCTGCAAGGCAACAGCTCTACCAACTGTGCAGCCAATTTTTTTAATCTTCAAAGATTGCAGCAGTTTCTAAATTAAGTTTAGGTTTGGATTTCTACCAGCTGAAGATCCTTTGATCTAAACTATTCCATTACAAATTCATCCAATGCCTCTATACAGCTTCCTCCATGTTCCCAAAAAAGCTGGCTGCTGGTGGTGGCACATGATGCTGCCACCACCGTCCACCAATGTGGAGATGGTGACTACAGAGTCATGAGCAGTGTTGGTTCTCCACCATAGGTAACTTTTGGGCATGTAGCCCAAAAGTTTAGTTTAATTTTTTTATCTGCTCTGACCAGAGCGTCTTCTTTCATTTAATTGATGTGTTTCCTCCATGGCTTGTGGCAAAATGTAAAATGGGGATTTCTCATGATTTGATTTTAACAAAAGACTTGTTGGAGTTCCTCGGATCAATGTCTCCGGTGGGAACAATTGTCATCTTCTGTTTGTCATGAATTTGATAAAATATGGCCTTTATGGATGAGTGACGAGTAAAAACATCTTAACTGCTTCTCCTATAGTCTCCTTGTCCAACTCATCAACTTAGGTTGAGGGCTATGTCTTTGTAGGCTTGCAGTTGTTCCATACACTTCATTTTGAAATTATGGATTAGACTGTTCTCTGTTTTATAACTGAACACTGCTTTAAAGGTTTCACAAGTATGTTATGTTTCGTGTTGGTTTGTCTCCTAAAACCCCAATAAATTACACTGAAGCTTGTGGTTTCTAACATGACAACGTTTGAAAAAGTTCAATGAGTGAGAATACTCTTGCAAGGCATTGTAAAAAGCAATGAAGAATGGAAAGTATTAAAACCCAATGAAATAAAGTGGTAGTTAAAAACCGAGTGAAAGCAGAGTTCACACCCCTGCCAAGAGAGTAAGATGGGAGAGTTGTTAGAGACGGTGATTGGAGGGGGTGCTGCCTGTGGGAGTGCTGAGGAGTCAGTGATAATTAGCTCAATTAGTGACAAAGGCAGTGTAATAAATACCGACTTAGTGTCTGGGTCCCTGCTGGCCTCTCCTTGCACAGCCTGCGATGTGGCCCTGGCCTGACGGACAATTCATTAAACTGACAAAATACCCCACCGTCCAGGCGTGACGCAGCGAGTTAGCCCCCTACATGCCCGGCTCATTGTTCTAATTGTCTGGGCTGGAGTCACTTTGTGGCCGCCTCCTCTTTCACCCGCCCCGCGTTCACGCTCTGCCTTCAGAAAAACCCATGGAGTTAAAGCCCCTACCTTACTCTGCAAGTAGGTGATCGGCAGGTTGGGAAAAAAACCAGTAAGCGCTCCTTGGGGTGGGGCTGCTGGCGGGTGGGTGGGGGGGTAGGCAGTGGGATTAGCGAATGGAGGTTGCCTGGGAGTGCTGAGAGCAGCACTGATCGGAATGTAGGAGAGATGAGTCCAGAAGCTCGGATGCGGGACAAAGCGAGAGTTAATAAGGAAAGATTGAAGGGGCTGGCGACAATGGGCCGCCACCCGAGTCGAGATGAAATTGCTTCCGAGGATTATTGGGAAAGGGTGTGAGCATTGTAGGGTTTTTGTGTGAGTACGAGCTTGCTCGGCCATTTGTGTGTTTGTGATTATGTGTATGTGTGCTCAGTGGAAAGGGGCGGGGGTGCGGGATTGATCGCTGCCCCTCTGGTTGGGGAGCAGGAGACCGAGGGAGGCTAACCGGCTGTTCCCACAGTCTGCTCTGCAGCAGCCACCTTTGACACACGGGGCTGCCAGGCGGCAAGCAGGCAGCCATGGTGAGAAGGGCACAAACAGGAACAACAGCCTGCTCTAAACAAAAGTCACTTGCTTTGGCGACCAAGAGAGAGGCACAAACCGGAGTGGAGGGTCTGGAGACAGCACAAAATTATATGATTGAGTCCTATTTTGGTTTTGGACACATACAGCGCCTGTTTTGCCAATATCTCATGGTAACATCTTGCTGACACCCAGATACAGGCTTCTCATGAATGGAATATGTCCTGTATCAAATTATTTTATTTGGTCACGGGGCTTACCCAGTAATACATATTCAATTTCTTGTCACAATAAATCTATTCTCCATGATATCCTGACCTTGCAAAAAAAAAAAAAAAAGTGCACGCTAAACGGTCCAGGCTGAAGAAGCAAGTGTGCCAGTTAAGTAACTAACTTAACCACAGGCGTAGGGCGGTATTAGATTCTCACATGCTAAAAAAAAAAATTCCACAGTTTCACTGTATCACAGGATTTAGACAAAAATGTAAAAATTGCTCATCGAATTGATTTCATTCAAAACAGAAATGCGCCGCAGGCAAAAGTAAAGGTGTGTCGAGTTCAATGTTGTTGTAGTTGTTGGTAATTTCATTATGAATTTAATTACTGCAGCCATGGCTTTTAGTTTTATTTCATTGTACAGATGTGCCTCTACACCTACAAAATGGCCCAGTCAACAACACAAAACAAACAAACCAAAAATAAAATATATATGACAAGGATACTTCATAAGTAAATAGTTATATAAAACATTGCAGACTTTGCTTTTTTATAGAACAACAACGGTATCCTAACAAGCTAATATTAGCTGGGTAGTCGGTCAAACTGTCTGTACAAGTAACAAACCTGGAGTCTGCTGCTTTACAGGCTCACTGCTTGTAATCAACAGTAGTTGCAGGCTTAGGAAGAATGGTGTGTGCTGCTTTCTGTTCTTTTATCAAGACTGGAAATGTTTCCAAACAGCTGAAATTATCTTCGTGAGCAAAGAAAAAGTGCAGAAGATGTCTTAGAGGGAGATGAAAAACGTATTTCTCTTTCTCTACCATCTCATTAAAAAAATGTAATTGTAGGACGAACTATCAAATGACATTAACTTAGATTAAGTAGCTCGAGAACCATCATAATGAAAAAGATGTCCTCTAAAAGAGTAATTTGCTTTTACTTTTTTCTTTAAATTGCTCAACAGGTCAGTTAATTGTGGAAAAGAGGTTGCTCCACAGGTGGAGTGTGTGTTAACGAAAGAATCATAAAGAACTTACGTCTACGTTTAGGTCACAACATATTTTTTGTATGGGTTGAGACAGACAAAGAGGCATTGGCTTGATGTCTGAGCTGCTAAACCAACAATTTATGTGATCCTAGGACTCAGTTATAGGCCAAGCTCCAATTAATTGGGGTATTGTTATGGCATGAACATCCTTAAAATGCTTGTGTAACAATATGAGGAATTTTGCTTGGTGCCACTAAGAGACCACAGAGTTATTATGTACTAAGATATGTATTTACAGCCTCATCTCACACACACACATAGTTGAAAAGGAATTCCAATGAAATGCTTGAACTGACTTCTGCCAAAGTTGCAGAAAAGCGGATCAACAACCACCTCCGTAATTCGGAGATGACGTTGTTTGTATGAAAGTTGGTGCGCATACACTGAGGAGTGCGTGTGTGTGGATGGCAGCTGGGAAGCAGGCACGGTCCAGCACAATCCTTCCCCTAGCAACTGACCTTGTTGGCAGATGGTAGTTCCAGAGTAACAGCCACCCAGCATCACAATGGCCGTCGCCTCCTAACATCTCCATCACTTTATCATCCACCGCCCTGCCACAGCAGAGAGAAGTTACATTCATGTCCGAAGGTGGACGCAGGTCTTTTTATTTTTTCAAATTGGTTAAGACTTTGAAAAATGAAAAAGATGAGAGTTTTTGGGAAGACAGAACACTCGCTGTCTGCAACCCTTCAGACACTCTCAAACCGCTGTTTTCCATTGTTGGGTTTTCTGCACATAGTGAATCAGGGTGGGAATGTGGAGAGACCACTCGACCACAGTGAGCAATCAGTACGATGTCTGTGGTCAGGCTCTGTGCCCCTATGGAGGGAGATGGAGAGCGAGGCCTGCACTTATAAGGTGGGAGGGAAATAAATCGCCCACTTTGCATGCGTGTGTGCGAGAGAGAAAGAGACATACCAGCACTCCTCGCACATGAATAAAGATGTTTCCCTGTGCATCCGGCTGCATGTGAACACACTACCGACTGTGAATAGAGGGATAATATATTTATATAAGCTGTCAACACCCCACACTGATGCAGACACGACCTCTGAGTAGTCTTGGCCTGATGGGCTCTTCGTTGTTGGCACATTTCTTGTTGATATTAAATACCTTTCTCAACCTCAAGACCTCACCACAAGATCTCGACCTCAAACACCTCTTTGCCAAGAATCAGCTAGCTAAACACCTAAAGGATGTTGTCTAACACAGTTATCTTTAAAAGTGGGATTTGGAACAGTTAAATTTGCTATAATAAGGAAATAGGAGGAGGCAGGTTATGTCCATTCTTTCTCTAGTTTGGATGAAGAAAGTGTACTCTGGAAAATATATTATTAAAAATGAGAACGAGCAGATTCAAAGATTTCTGAGTGGCATCCTCTATTCAAAGAACTTCAAACTTAACGTCGCTGTTTTTTTGTTGTTGTTTTTTTTACTTGGTGAGTTTGAACAGAGCACAGCTTCCCCTGATGTCATTGAAATCAGCCTTTTGGGGGGCCGTCTGGCAGGGAATGCTCTTTGACTGAGAAACTTTTAGGAGACTTTAAGTTGTGAAAGAGTAACAACATTTACCCTTGAGGGCAATATGCTTTCTAGCTGCGAATTCAGGCACGTGAAACCAAATATTTACATGCACTCTATGAAAGTACGCATAGTTTTCCCCCCTTTATAGTCCGACAATAAGTGAGAGAAAACTTTCCTGTTCTATGTGTTTCATTTGCTAAATGCAGACTAATGAAGAAGATAATATTTTTTCTCCACCTTCTTCAAATTCAGATCTTTAAATGCAATTTCTTAGTATTTAATTGAATTGTTTTTAAACTGTGTGACTTGGGTCAAACATTTTAGGTGTCCTTCCACAAGCTTCTAACCTTCATTTGCTGGAGGTTTGGCCCATTCCTCCTGACAGAAATGGTGTATCCAGACTAGCTCGTTGGCTAGTTTGGTGGTCATTGCCATTTGTGCCCAGTTTCTAACTTTCTGACTGATGTCCTGAGATGTTGTTTTAGTATTTCCACAAAATTACATTAGAATGCCATCTCTTTTGTGGGGTGAAAAAGCACCACTCTTTACAATACTGTCATCCCCTTAGTTTACAATCAGGATGGTGTTCTCAGGCTTGTAGGCGTTCCACTTTTTCTTCCAAATGCAATTGCTGTTACAACCGAATGCATTAATCTTAGTTTTTTAAGAGTAAAATAATAATAATAATAATAATAATAATAATAATAATAATAATAATAATAATAATAATAAAAAGATATTTGTTCCCTTGTAAATAAGTGAATATTCTACCCTGTTTCTGAAAGACTCAAATCAATGTTTAGATTCACTTAACGGGGCAGTATTATGTAAACTTGACTTTTTGGAGCTTTACGTCATGTTATAATGTTACTCCCGCACCAAAAACATACCTGGAGTGTTGCCTTGAGTCTTTCGTGGATTTTGAGAAATCCTTTAATCTCCCGTGGCAACCATCTAGCTGTACAAAAACGGCAGGAGGGACCGAAGGCGCATCTCCTCCTCTTTTCTAGGCGCAACTCCCCCTCAGTTTCCAAGCTACCGAGCTTCCGCGTCACAGCCCCCCCACCCGAGTCTTCCCCACTCAGCTCCTTCCAGCTAGCTTGCAGAAATTAACAAACACCTGGTGGAGCTTCACATCAGCTGAGCTCATTATATAAGCTACTTATGAGTGCAATGCTGATAAAAAAATAAATAAATAAAAAAAACGTTAAAAGTTTAATAAAGGAGTTTTATTGTGACGACTTCCGGAAGGCGGAGTTTCAGAACGAGCAGGAGTTTTTAAAGAGACAGAGGCCCAAATTCAAGGAGTTAAATTATTAAGTGAAATTTCTTCTAACATTGTTACTTGATTATGCTATAAAATGGAGCTATAGCGAAAGTTCAAGCTGGAAGACTCCGCCCCCTCCATTCGCCCATCGGCGTCATGCTCATCTCCGACTTCAGCGCTGGACCACAACCGTCGCAACCAATCGTCAATCAAGCTCTGCATAAAAGGATCCACACCCAAGCCGTCAGCCGGTTCCCAGCTGCGTTCAATCCGTTCATCTGCACGTCACAACTTCGCGATTCCCCGTCCTTCTACCTCGGCTTGCTGTCATGAAAGCCATTTAGCTGTGGCTCGGCCCCTTCTTTTTCCCCTTAGAGGTTCGTCAGATGCAAGAGATTCCTCGATGATTTCAAGCAGCGTCTACCGCCTCGATCATCTCAAGTAGCGTCTTTTCCCTTTCTCTCGCCTTACTGGGATTTTTCTATCTCCCGCTCCCTCGCCACCTACTCCACGATCCACCTCTGGCAGGCGGATCCCACCGTTTTCAACCCGCACCATCTTTCTTCGCCTCAGCGCCTTCACACCAGTGCCACGCTATGGATCAGCAATGCCTACGGCTTCCCTCTCCTGCATGGCCGCTGTCAGCCTACTCGGCAACACCTCTGGTTTTCCCTCACTTCGCCTGTTTCAAGCTACCAGGGTAAGACGTAGCATTCTCATGTCTCATTCGTGTCTCGCTTCAACGCAGACACTTTTCATTAGTGTCTTCAGTTAGTCGTGTCCCGGGTGTTCTGCAAGCTCCGTGTTTTACCTACGTGGCCAACTCTTTGATAGTCCTGCATCGATTTGATACCGGAGTTTCCTCCACTTCCCATATCGTGTCCTCTGTAGCTTCGTTCTGCAATTAAAACCGTTTTTATCTGCCGTTAACACATCGTAATCAATTTTTCGAACCGCCTACAAACGCAACTTGAGCCCGGAGACGTTCACACCGGTTGCCAAAGGCGTAGGAGCTGCTAACAAAGCCTAGTCTTTGCTCAATCTAATATGCTGCCGGATGCAGGTGATGTTAGCTTGATTATGA
>NW_015113345.1:230154-231418 GCF_001443285.1 Poecilia latipinna
CCAGCTTCTTGCGAAATTCTTCCATGACCATAACCTGTTCCCTGAGGGGCTAACTCCGCAAGCAATCCCAAGTCGTCGCTCTCCTCATCAGTCGTGTGTGACCATAAAGCTGAACCTTCACCAGTCTGTTTCATGTCATCAACTGACTTTAATCTAATCTCTGCTTCTTTCACCCCTGGTCATTTTGACTCTATTGTTGATGAGCCGTCTCTCTGCCTCTGCTCAGTCCAGTTCAGCTATTAGATGGAATCGCTCATTTTATGTTTAATCTCAGGTCTTGCTCTGTAATTTTATTTTCCATATGTCCCCAGTTTTTTATCCTCATTTTGAATCTTAGTTTTTCTTTATGCTGATCTGTAGTTTTAGATTATGTTCAACCAGTCTTCAAGCACTCCCTTGCCTTTACACCAACACTCCTGTCCTTTTCAGTATTCTCTTCATATGATTATGTATCTTTTCCCTGTGCCCATAGCTTCCCTCTGTGCCAGACGAGCACGCCGCAATTCGCTGGTGGTGGCTGGTCTACCTTGTCCAAAGTGTAAACTTGTGATTGTCCTACATGTCCCTTTTGTGTCCTCCCATGCTGCTACTTGCAGGTTTGTTTCCGTTTTATCACACTCGCTCACATCCTCCAAAGATTGAACCCGTAAGTCTACTCCTAGCTTCTTTGTCCCTCAAACGGCTCTATTGCCAACCTCTTTCGGTTTCCCTGAAGCCATCTCAGTAACCCATCAGCTGGCTCATCTAGCAGTCTGGCTCCGTGCCATCCCAGTAACCCTGCGTTGTTCTGCCCCTGCGGCTGGCCCATGTCCTAGCCTTTCTCTCATTGTTGGCCCATGTCTCAGTTTTTTTTCCCCTCATACTTTTCAGTGCGATTCCTCCTTTCAGCTTCTCACCTTCTAGTCTTCTGCACTCCTTTGGCTGACGACCTGTACTGTACTTTCCTCCCTGCATCCTCAAGTCAGCTTACAAGTTTTAGGTCTCACTTTTCCTCAGGCCTTGGCCCTTTTTTGGGGGAGAGCATCCCTAATCAGTTATCAGGATGTTCAAGTTCACATCAAATCTCAGCTCAAATCAGCTGCCAGGGCCCGAGCGCCAAAGAACTGTTCATTCCTGTCATTAAATCTTTTAATTGTTCCTTTTTCTCCGTCTGAGTCTTTCCAGATTGAAATGGAACAATAGCAAAAGTTCAAGCTGGAAGACTCCACCCCCTCCGTTCGCCCATCGGCGTCATGCTCATCTCCAACTTCAGTGCTGGTCCTCA
>NW_015113345.1:234180-240934 GCF_001443285.1 Poecilia latipinna
GGCTGACGACCTGTACTGTACTTTCCTCCCTGCATCCTCAAGTCAGCTTACAAGTTTTAGGTCTCACTTTTCCTCAGGCCTTGGCCCTTTTTTGGGGGAGAGCATCCCTAATCAGTTATCAGGATGTTCAAGTTCACATCAAATCTCAGCTCAAATCACCTGCCAGGGCCCGAGCGCCAAACAAATGTTCATTCCTGTCATTAAATCTTTTAATTGTTCCTTTTTCTCCGTCTGAGTCTTTCCAGATTGAAATGGAACAATAGCAAAAGTTCAAGCTGGAAGACTCCACCCCCTCCGTTCGCCCATCGGCGTCATGCTCATCTCCAACTTCAGTGCTGGTCCTCACCCGGCGCATCCAATCATCAATCAAGCTCTGCATACAAGGATCCACACCCAAGCCGTCAGCCAGTTCCCAGCTGCGTTCAACCCACCTCCGCCCCTTCTCCATCCACATCATCGGCTCTCCAGGATGGCACCCTTTCCTGACCTCCACCACCAGTGTCGGGCCCTGGGGGAGAGCATCCCTAATCGGTTATTGGGATATTCATCAAGTTCACATCAAATCTCAGCTCAAATCAGCTGCTGGGGCCCAAGTGCCAAAGAACTGTTCATTCCTGTCATTAAATCGTTTAATTGTTCCTTTTTCTCTGTCTGAGTCTTACCAGATTGAAATGGCAGTATGTGCCTAGAAAACACAATACTGCCACTTTATATTTATTCCTCTTTCAGATTCAGTGAGTCCTCTTCGCCAAGTCTAGGTCCCTAAATACTTTGAGTTGCTCCTGTGTAATTTGCTGAGTCTCCATTTGTGTTAACGGATATACCTAATAAAGTGGAAAGTGAGTGAGTATAGTGCAACAGCAAAGTTGGAAGCAGAGTTGAGTTTCTTATTGCTCAATTGTTCTTCTGGGACATATAGACAACACAACTATTTGGAAATGTTTAAGACAAATGTATATTTTTAGAGATGGATTTAAACAAACCAAGGTGCAGTAAAAATGTGAAGATGTTCATATTTATTCTGCAGTGCAAGTTTTTTTTTTTTTTTTTTCTAGATGCCAGTGATCCTCCACTCCACCTTCATCTCAACACCATGTTTTTACTCAGCAGGCAAAAACCACAGACTGGCTGTAGAACAAATCTTTTCATGTTTTCCAAAGCTGCCACTTAATGGCTCTGGTCAGCTCTGCTGCTAACATAGCAGTTTGCCAAGAAAATGTTCACCAATGGACTTCAAGAGGCTTGTAAATAACCCGATTGCCTAAAATCTGTTACGTTTGTTGTTGGAACTGACTGTACTTTTTGTGACCACTATATGCTAAAATATTGAGTTTTCAAACAGTACGTCAAATGGGAATCATCTTTTGCAGTTGTGTGGACGGTCTGCCAGAGAGCTGTTTAAGGGATGAAAACCTTCAATGTGTTTGTTGTTCTCAGCAGAGCTGTGCTGACATTAAGCTCTAAGATTCTAAATCATTTTATATTCCTTTCCTTCTCTGTGCCCATTACTTGAAAATCCACTAGAACCTTATGACAACCTGTTGCGGTAACTGACTCCTTGGAGAGAGTGTGTCAAACTGCACAGTATGACCAAAGAACCATAAATGGGAAGAGCAAGAGAAGAAAAGGGATTACTGAGAAAAGATGCTCATTCTAAACCCCTAGATTTGATTTTCACTCAGTGTTAAACATCTCATAGTATTCCTGTGTTTTCCAGGTCAAAATTATATTATTCACCATGCTTGAGTGCTTTGAAAGTATTCACAAAACATTTGGTTAAGAACATAATGGATACTTTTACATAATCTACATGGATGGATGCAACATTAAGGCAATCAAAATTGGAATAAGATGTAAAAAAACAAAAACATGCGTACATATCTATTCATGCTTCTCCAGATCTGGAAAATATTTGAGTCAAATTCTACAATATATAAACTTCTAAACTATGTTGGAACACTAACTGCAAATCACATTACACAAGTGTAACTTGAGAAATGTCTCTTTTCAGCATCTCAGATTTGACATGTAAAATGTAAACAAGTACATGTAAGTTATAGATCAGTTAAGGAAAAGAAAAAAATTATTTCAAAGATGCCAGAAAAAACACTTGAGTAAAATGACCAGGAACGAAAGTTTGCAGTAATGAATCAACCATTACTTTATAATGTTTAACATAAATACCCCAAAATAGACCAATTTTACAACAGGAAACTGTTCAGATTATTGACGTTTTCTAGCTGTTCCTTTTTATGACACTATGCCATAAAAGGGAAGTAACTGCCTAGAGAGAAGTTTGTGGTTTCCGGCATTTTAAGTGAAAAAAAATATATATATATATATTTATGTCCGTGTTTAAATTCACACTTACTTTGGCTTCGGAAGTCGAATCTTGTGATGATCCTGGGGTGGTTGTGTCTCCCAGTGTGTTTTCTCATTGTTCTGTTGTTCTCCATGATGCCGACTCACCCGTTTCTAAATGCTGATCAAGTCGCTGTTTGAAAAGAACCAGCAAGTCTCGTCAATGGCACCTGATTGTTCTTCATTCCCTCTTGTATAAGGCTGTTCAATACGAACAATGCCTGTGTTTTTGTTGAATTAATTAATGACTTTGGTTAGTGGATGCACGTTAGAGGTGAATGTATGAACTATCGGACATAATAAACTCGGAATAAACAAGTTATTTCCTTCATGTGCCCTGGTGGCATTTGTACTTTGTATTTCATCAAATCACAACTTGACCAAGTTCACTTTTATTAGTCGTTCCCCACCACATTCACCCCTGTATGCATGTATGTGTAAACATGTTTCCTCCTGAGTCGTCGTTCTCTGCTCAGTTTTGCATCAGCTCCAGGTCTGCCCTCTAGTGTTCCCAGTATCCTGTCCGTGGTTTTGGACTTTCATTAACTCATCCTTTTATGGCCTTTGGTTACTTGCAAACAGTCACCAAATTATGACAAGATGATTGGAAACAATGAATCCATTCATTAGAACTAATATGACATGATGTAGGCGAAACAATCTCAAAAGCAATACATTATGTTCCAATCTATAGGGAAAATAAAGTTGACATTTGTCAGTGTGCAAAAGCTTTCTAAAGTTTTGATATTCTATTGAATTACAATTAGCTATTATCCACAAATGGAGAAAATATAGTGGCAAAACTACACTACAGGCCTCAAATTAACAATAAAACTGAAAACGACATCCACAGGAGAGCTTAAGCTACTGATGATTTAAAAAAAAATGCCTCTCACATTTGCCAAAAAATATCTTGATAATCCCTAAAGCACTTGGGGAAAATATTTTAAGGATTGACAAGACGAAGGTGAAACGTTTGTGAAGGTGTGCATCCCGTTTAATTTCCCGTGTGTCCCATCCTCCTCATCCCATTGACCTCGATGTGACTCCACGGTAAACTTTCTTTTTTGAGTCACACCCTTACTTCGAAAGCCAGGGGTGGTTGGCCTGATCAACCAGCTCCAAAAATCACCAGGCTTAAACATGGAAACAGAAAAAAGGACTTTTCATCAATCTGCAGCGTTACAAAATTTATTTTCATCCATGCATTAATTTTTCACCCAAAGACCTGGACCTGAAAATGTCTCAGTCTCCCTGAAACACTTTCACAAAGTGAATCCATTCAATCCTGGCATTGTCATCTTGTAAGATGGGCGTGCCATCAGGGAAGAATAAACCCACTAATGGAATGACCTGGTCATCAGTATGTTCAGATAGTCAGCTGACATCATTCATTGGGTGCTTATGTTGCTGAACTTGACCAATTGCATCAACCCAAGATCCTTGTGCTGCCACCAGGCTTGTACAGTAGAAACCAGGCATGATGGGAGCATCTCTTCTTCTGCCTCTCCTGCTGTGCCCGTCGTTCTGAAAGATGGTAAATCTGGACTCATCAGACCACCTGACCTTCTTCTGCTGCTCTAGAGTCCAATCTTTGTCCTGCATTGCAAATGAAAGCCTTTTTCTCCGGCTAGCCTCACTGATTAGTGGTTTTCTTATGGCTACACAGCTGTTCGTTCCCAATCCCTGGAGTTTCCTTCCCAGTGTGTGTGCGTGTGTGTGCGTGTGTAAATGCTTTTTACTTTCACTGAGTTCTTCTGTTTTCCTTTCATCTTTATTTCACCAAACAATTATGTGATCGCCGATCACATTCAGAATTTTTTTTTTTCCTACCACATTTCTTCCTTGAAGATGATAGCTTCCGACTTTCCTTTCAGTCTTTTAATTATGCATTGGATAGTTCTCAGCTCAACTTTAGCAGCTTCTGTAACCTTTTGGGATGTTTTTTTTTTTTCTGGGTGATCCATGACAATGATTTGACACTTCTAAAACAGCCCTATGGCTTTCCCGCAAACATGAGATGCTTCTCATTGCCACCTAGAAGATAATCACCCATGTAGCAGTTGTTCATTCGGTGCTGTCTTTTTTCCCCCTAGCCATTTGGTGCAATTCCCAATTTGAAGAATAAACCTAGAAAGGTAACAAAAGGTCATAACTTGGCGTGAACAATTATCCAACAAGCAAATTAAGACCGCTACAGTCCCGCATTTTGCAAACTTTTAGACCTGCAGAGGCCGGACGAGGGGCAACAAACAGATAAAGTAACTTGTCAGTGAGGTTTAGAAGTTTGGATTAATTACTAAGCATTAGAGGGAAACTTTAAACCACTACATATTCCAGGAGAGGGAATTTGCTCGCCAACACTGTGTGACCTCCTATAAACATTGCTATAATGATGGGGAAAGATGTTGAGCAAGGGCAACCGACAGTTGAATATGTTTACAGATGTCTGACCGGGTGTGGGCACAGCAAAGAAACATTTCAGCTCTGAGATCAACATGAAATGTGAACGCAAACTTTGGAGAAACTTGTGTGACATGTCGTAAACCTGCGGATGTTTTCACCTGTCAGCAGTAGAAAGGCCTGCGTCAATTCAGATCAAATGGACAAGTTATTGGTAAATAACCTTTACCGTAGTCATCTGAAGCACTTCTCAGGTAAATATCAGTCACTGAGATGTTGCCGACCACACAGTCAAAACTATTTAATAGTTTTTAGTAAAAATACTCCTTTAGGACAAGTGGGTGCCACCTTAAAAATATAAAAAAATAAAAAAGGATCTCATCCTTTGTGAGTAGTAGTGCTTATCTTTTAACTAGAAGTTGTGGTGAGCAGAAGAGGAAATGCTCAGATTTTGGTTTAGATAGCAGACAGTGTTTTACAGCGACAGTGGGAGAGCGCTCGGCACTGACAGAGCACTGGAGGAATGTATATTCACTGCAGTTTGGGAGTCGAGTCACTTGCAGGAAGTGTGACACATTCCTGTTCCTTTGGCTCTTACGCAGCCAGACACACATGCTTAGACTGCTTCACGCATTTGTTCACAGCTACGCAGATATGTGCGTTACAGTTTTGTATTGTTGCAGTTGTATGTTTCGGTTTCATTTGCTTTATGGGCAGCCCAGGTACAGATGTTAAAACAATCAAAACATAATATATATATGTATATATCCTCATAATATATGATGATTATTCCTCATCATCGCTGACGTGGCTTTTCTCATAAATCTGCTCAAGGTTGGAGTTATCTCAGGTTTTCAGAGTCAAAACATTAATTTGTTGCATCTGATAAGGCCCGTTGCTAATTTTACACAAACTTTAAAAGATATCAAATATAAAATTAAAAAAAATCATTAAAAAAAATCTGCACAAAAACATCTAAAGTTGGTTTGCTGTACGCAACACAGATTTAACTCGAATGGAACTCTTTTTCCGAATATTTCTGAATATTCATATCTGAATACATACTAAGACTTTACCATTTTTATTTAATTTCTTCTTTGACTACAGAGGAAAAGTACTGATATAAAATGTTAATTTGATACGACGAGACATCCACGTAACCCGTTTCCTCGCCCGAGTAAACCCAGTTGACGTTCAGAGAAAGAGCGCATCTTCAGCTGTGATAAGGTTCAAGTACACTCTTGGAACATCCAGAAAAAAAAAGAAAGAAAAAAAAATAGGGTGTGTCCTTCTGTAAATTAGAGACTACTGATTATTAATAGTTCTGCTTGGTTGTGTTGGTCCTGGTGGGTTGCTTTGGTCATCATCAATCTAAGCAGGTCAGGTCTGTGTTTGTAGGTCAGCACAGATTTAGAAATAAACACTTTCACAGATGCTAATTTGCACAGCTCCTACTACTACATGCAGACCCAATCCGTCCCTTGGCCTTTGTGTGTGTGTGTGTGTGTGTGTGTGTGTGTGTGCGGTAGGTGTACAGTGACTCGAAGATGAATTATTTACTTTTTTCTTCTGCACAACAGGGTTGCCTGCCCACAAAGCGTGCAAACCTTTGTGTGTCTGTGCTCGTGTCCGTGCCGTGCGGTGAGGCTGACCTGACCAGCCAGTCTCATCTCTCCATCTTTTCCCCTGCAGTTCTATCCATTATCCCCTGCATCTGGCAGCCAAAGCCCGTAAAGAAGAAGTTTTTCTTGGCGAGTGTGTCTTTTTTTTCCTTTTTTTTATTTTTTTATTTTTAAAAGGCAGTGACACAGGGGACAGCCAACCGCAGGAGCCACACATCTTCCAGTCTACATGCATGCAGAGAGCTGCTTGGAAATATAAACCACCCCAATATCCTTTTTTTTTTTTTTTTTTTTTTTTTTTTTTTTTTTTTTTTTTTTAAAAAAAAATTTCCCCCCCCTCTTCAAACAAACGGGGCCCCCCCCCCCCC
>NW_015113345.1:243954-246291 GCF_001443285.1 Poecilia latipinna
GGCCCCCACCTTTCCCCCTTCCAATCGATGAGGGAGGGGGTGTGAAAAAAAAACCCCCCCCAAATCCTTTTTTTTTTTTTTTTTTTTTTTTTTTTTTTTGCTGTTTCTCTGAAAACACAATGTCCCACTCACTTACATGCACAAGGGCCTGCTCCCACCCACCCATTGTCTTCTTTTGCAAATTGCTCACCCAAGCATCGAGGCCTAATCATTTCCAGAGACAGAGCTTTAATAAAAAATGTCCCTGTAATTTAATACCCTCAAGAGACTCCTCCTGGCTTCTAAATTAATATTGTCTTACATTTGCATCTGAAAAAAAAAATCCTAGATAGTAATGTTGCAAGTATGTTGTTTTATATAAATAGGTTTCGCAGCATCGGTGAAATTACACTTTTACCTTTCACCAACTTTAATGGGTCTTCTATATATAATTGTTTTAGAGTTTAGAGGCTTAAAGAAACAAATAGTCTTACAGAAGGCAATGAGATAGATTGCACTCCGCTCACACCTGACTGTGTCCTCAACTGACACCCAGTTGCTGAACAGTAAACACATTCTTTGCATGGTAAAAATGTCACTCTGAGTGCATTAATTGATATCATGTGCATTTTATGAGCCATGCAGGGTGCAACTGAAGTCAGATTCTCTGCACAGCAAGCATGTGGGAAGACGTCTTGGCTGGAGCGCATGACATTTTCTGGCATCTAGATCATCCCGAACACACATGCGACGATCTTGATGAGATAATTGTTGAGATTTTGATAAGCTACCAGCCACACATCTGACAAGCAAGCAGCCAGACTGCCTCCATCATATTCCCTCCGAGGAAGAAAAAAAAATTATTTACAGAGTGTGGATTTTAAAACTGTTCTGGTTAAATAAGAATGCAAACACTCACCTGTGTTGCTTTAGTCCCAAAGTTTAAGGCAGCAATGTTCTGCTCTTGGTTTGGCTTTGTGTGACATCACAGTTGCTGCGGTGAAACATAGGAGTAGGAAAAAAAATGGAGGTGGATGTGGATGTCTTTCCAGGTTTTCCATCCTAATTCCATTAAGTATTAATATTTTTACAATCTATAAGCACCATGAACCAGTTACTGGTGTCAGGGGTATGCAAAATTTTTAAAAGTCTGAAAAGTTAAAAACCAAGATTTTTTTGAACTATGTATTCCTGATAATGTCCTCATATGTTAAATCTTAACATGTATTTCTCATTAACAGGCTTCAGCAAATCGAGGCTTGCAGAGGAGGCCATGAAATCATTTTAATCAGGTGTGCTGGAACAGAGATACATCTAGAACATGTAGGACAGGGCAGCTGAGCACCAGGGTTGGGAAACACTGTCCGAAATGACAAGAAAAAAATCCTTGCAGATACATCTAAAATCATCTCTGTTTGGCCTGATAGACTCTTTGGCTTGACAGTACACGGAAAAGATAATCATCAGGTGGCGAGAGTTCATCTGCCGGCTCCTTAAATGCTCAGCAGGTGTGGAGTCTGCAGCAGGTTGGCTCGCTCTCCAGCTGAGATCTCCTTAGACAAACCAGTACCTTGCATAGTGGTGCAGTTGGTAGCACTTGGGGTCTGTGTGTGTATGACTTCTTCCCAGGTGCTCTGGCTCCTTCCCACAATCCAGAAATCTTACTGCTAGGTCAGTTATAGTCTCTCTGAATTGCCCTTAGGTGTTTCTGTGATTGTTTGCCTGTGTCTCTCTGTGTCTGGATTGGCAGCCTGTCCATAGTGTACCCTGACTCTTGCCTAATGAATACTGCACAGACAAGTTGACAATGGATGTTTGAATGGATCTTCGGGCCATTCAGTTGACAACCCATCCAAAGTCTTTTGGCTTCTCTTGATTTTTCCATTGCGACCATTTCATTGTTTATGTTTTGTCTGTGTGTATTCAGTTGAATAATAAGGTGACGTTTACACTTTTTGGTGGTTTACAATGGAAATGACACATAGATGTAAATCCTGGGAACATCAAGGGTGCATATGATGTGGAAAACATAGCAGATAGATGATCAACTTAAGGATGATATAAGCATAAAGGTACAAAACATTAAACTCTAATAGGTCATTGTACGTTAAAAATCTGGAAAAACACTGCCATCTAGTGAGATTTGGTTCAAATTACAATCACGTTGGTCCCTATCAATAATGTTCTAGCTTTTTACCCTTCCGGAATCAACTTGCAATTAATCGTTTCTACAAATAATTTAGGACATGAAAGTCACGACCATAAAACAGCGTGTCGAAAAAATAATGACCGTTTGACTTAACTGCTTGTTTTATAACTAAGAGGAACTGCAAAATTACTTGGAGACGGCAAGCAAAA
>NW_015113345.1:250660-261442 GCF_001443285.1 Poecilia latipinna
ACACCCTTTGATGTAAGAGAATGAAAGGTCTGGGTTAATTATATCTACACCTTGAAGTGCAGCTGGAATCCCTATGTGGGATTTTCTAAACCAGATTTTCCACTGTAAAAGGCTGCAAAAAGGTCAGAACTAACCTGAAAAAGGTACAACAAAAGTCTGTCATGCAGGCATAAAGGTCACAAAAGCTCGAAGCAGTTAAGTTTCGGATTCGTCCTATTTACTGCTAACACCAACACCTTTTTTTCCAGATAAGCTTCTAAGAACTGAAAAAAAAGCTGTTCACTATATTCTCTGAACTTTCACACTCACTACGGACCATTAACTGAGGAGTTTCTGTTGCAGCACTTTAAAAAGGCTCTGTATTATATTATTTCGGACGACGCTTAAAATACTGACTGGAAATTGGTCGATAGTTAAGATTATCTCACTTCATACACAAATGCTGACTGTACATCAGCAGCAAACTGTTGATTATTGTGACATATTTTGAGAAGGTGAATGTACAGGCAGATGTACCTCAGTATGTTAGACTAACCCCCGAAAAGTTAAGTTCAAAAGGTGACACATGTTACTTTTACTTACATAGTGATATATTTGAAGTTGCTAATAAAAATCTCCAAATTTGGTTTCTAAATCTGAATTTAAATAATTAAGTTTTCATAACATCCACACACTTGCGGTGAAGAGTACCAACTCCTTCAACAAGGAGGGTAAGCCATGAAACGTCATGGCTTTGTAAAGAGGCTGCTCACAGGCTCTTGTTTCCAAGCACATGATTGGAAAGTTAAGCGGAAGGAAAAAATGTGGTCGAAAAAAAAACGATGCACCTGCACCAGGGATAACCACAGCCTTGGGAGGATTGTAAAACAAAGCACATTTTAAAGTTGGCTGCAGATTGCAAAGTGTGGAGTGAAGTTTACGTCAGTGTTTCAAGGGCCACCACACATAACCATTGACTAGCACGATGGTTAAAACCACAGCATTCATTGTTCTTGCAGACACAACACTGTAAGCATTTTACCTGGGCTATGTAGGACTGTTGCAATGTCCTCCTATCAAATCAACAACAACTTGTTTGCCTCCAAGCTGTACATGGATGCAGTTATTCATCCTAAAGATGCTCTGAACAAACAGAGTAAATACTGTTGTTTCTAGGTTAACATTTTGTATTGAATCGATTTCTCTCTTTTTGGCTCATGTGATTTTTTAAATCAGCAACATTTATTTAAAGAGATGTTTAATAATCAAATTACTGTAAATCCAGTAAGGTTTCCATTTTGCCCTTTTCTTTGTTTAATAAATGACAACCCAGTGAAACAGGTGGTGTGTGGTCTTTAGTTTTAAATCATCTTTGACTCTGGTAAATACAAGATCTTTAAAACATTGAAACACAGAAGGGGTGCTTTCTTTTAATCATGACTGTGCTGCGTACAAAGTGAAGATGTAAGCCTCGAAACATTTGTTTTAAATAATTAATAATGAAAGCTATACAGGGGAAATTTGTTTTCGCCCAACTAATAATTTTTTGAAGATAATTTTATTTTTGTAAAAAATTCAGTCCGCCTATGTTGACATCTGTCACTTAGCGGTCAAACGGTTCACATGCTATGTGACGGACGGGTCCTTCTTGGTTATGACTAATAATGCAATGTACACTGCTCAAAAAAATAAAGGGAACACTCAAATAACACATCCTAGATCTGAATGAATGAAATATTCTCATTGAATACTTTGTTCTGTACAAAGTTGAATGTGCCGACAACAAAATCACACAAAAATCATCAATGGAAATCAAATTTATTAATCAATGGAGGCCTGGATTTGGAGCCACACACAAAATTAAAGTGAAATGTTCCCTTTATTTTTTTGAGCAGTATATTTTTATCCAGTGCTCTTCTGTCTTGTGGGGTGCCACAGGGTCTCATTTGTGGTCCCCTAATTTTTTATCTGCTGTCCCTTGACGTGATTATATCTCAGCACCATTTGAGTAGATCATCCACTGCTTAGATGAGCTTTAAAATCAGGTAATAGTGACAGTCATCCCAAATTATTGAGGATAGTGTATGAAATTTTTCACATGCCTTTTTTTTGTAAATAAAATGTTAATTAAAATCTCAAAATGGACACTCCTTTTAAATTGTTCATCCTTTAAGGGATCTCTGTCTCATTTACTATCAGAAATGTCTAAATAAAAATAAATTCAATTCAAATACCCTAAATCTGCCAAAAGTATAATTTTGGCAGTCCTTATAATGTAATGCTAATAAAACATTATTTTTTCTGAAACATCAAACTTTATCATTCTTATGGTGATTAAGCACACAGAGTTGGACGCAATCAGTCAAGCTGGACAGAATAAATTTTTACAATAAATGCAACTTTATTGACAGTAAAAAGTTTTGAAAATATCAAGGAGCACGCAATCTGTCACCGCAAAAACATCTTGGAAAGCGACATGACCTTTTTTTTTTAATTCTTTTTTTCCCCCTAGTTTTACTGAACTAATGAGGCAGTTGTACATCTCGAACTTTGAGGTAAAAGTGTTTTTTGTTATTTTACATCATTCACAAAGGGTTTTTATTTTATTTTTATTTTTTAGAACATTAAGTCATCGCGAGGAGGGGACCAAATAAAAACCCATGCCTCGTTTTCACTTCACATTTCAAAAATAATTCACAATTCAGGTAAAAGCAGAAAATGACAAGCACCCATGCTATAGTCCATTCTCACACACACAAACACACACACGCATACATATCAAACCCAAGTGCATTTCATATATATATATATATATATATATATATATATATATATATATATATATATATATATATATATATATATATATATAATTTTTTAAAACTGTTTTCAAGTACATTTTGCTTGCTAGTAGAGAAACTCAGGTTAAACTATAAAGCAGCAAACCAACAATAATAAGTAAGAATACTGAGTTTGGTTTCTTTCATGTTCCCGATATTAACATCATCAAATCATTCACCATACTGTAGCAATAAGGTATTTGGGTGCTATAAAGAAGCAGGAGGTAACATTTCATGAACTTTGAGGAATATGCTGGATAAGATTTGGAATATAGCTGATTAAATACACCAAGGCAGAAACAAACGACACTAAGTAGATAATCACAAGTGAGAGAATAACAGAAGAGACTCAAACTGATTTGCTAATAATTCATCTTTAAATAATTTCTTAAATCACTTACATTATGGAACTCGTTTAAAATCTCAGCTGCGGCCGCCGAGTGCAAAACCACAAAGGGAGATTGTTTAAGCTGAGCCGACGGTTCAACCCCCCACCGAACCAAGGTGCAGAAGGCCGGCTCCAGTAAGAACTCCACCACCTAAACCAGGCGGTCGGCTATTGTCACTGTTAAATTCATCAGTGCAGTAGAACAATCACAGGTAACAACTCTGTAAAGCAGTGAAGTGCTTCAGTAAAGACGTTCATATGTAAGCAGGGAACCTATTCTAAAAAGTGCAGTCCTGCAGAGAGGTAGAGCACCCCGGGTCCATTCAGCGCGGCTCTTATAAGCGACGAAGCTCATGGTCTGATCTGCACCAGTATCCTAAAGCTCACTTTTGAAATCTAAAAGCCTACTTCATCCTAATTTTTCTCAATGAATCAGCTTCATCCTGAGGCTCTGTTCCACACAGTTAGCTTTGCAGTAGGCATGGGCGTCGGTGTCGACGTATCTATCTTTTGTCAAACGGCTTTCATGGTTTAAAGTCACTTCAATGAGATGCAGGAGAAACCACAGAGTTCGTTTTCTGTTTGCACAAATCATAGAGCAGCACTGGGATATCCCCTCCCCCCACCTATTTCTGCACACTGCAGGTCATCTTGCTCGGAAAAGGCACTTCCATCCTTCCAGTGTTGACAACAAAGTTTACTCCGATTGTTAATAACAGGGAAAGAAATGGGATGGAAAATACCAGGCCTCCACCCATCACATCTATTAAGTCTTTTATAATTACTAAGGCTGCTGGTCCTTTCAGCCCATCACCGTTTCATACCACTGCAGTTTTGATCATTTTGTACCAAAGTTTTCTCGGGTATAAAATGTTGAAGTACATTTTATACTTTTATACCGCTTCGTCAACCAACGACTAAACGTAATTTTCTACATTCTACCAATTGTCTTCTCTAAAACAATGTGGCTCTGTGATCATAATAAATCATCTCTATTTCAGTATTAAGCAAAATATCAACTCTAATGACATGTCATTAGAGTTAAAGAGCCAAAGTGGGGTTGAGAATCAGAATAAATAGAAATATAATGTGACACTGCAGCAAGACGTCTTCATGGTCAGATTTTTTTCACGTTTTTATGAATTGCTAAATGTCATAAAAACATGTAACAAGTATAAATTTAACACATAGAAACATGCAATGTAAGACATTTGGACAGTTTTAAGACTTTTTCAGGCCTAAATATTTTGACTTTTTGACTTTCAAACACCCTGCAGAAACATTGTCAATTAACCAGCAAATGTAAGCTTGCCGTTGTTCAGTGCTGCTCTATGGAAAGCAAGAGGCAGAAAACATCAAAAATAACCAACACTGATTAAAAGAAAATAAATAATTTCATTCGATTTTTCCTAAATTATTCTTGGAAATACAGTGGTGTCACCAAAGCAAAGTATTTACTTTTTTTTTTTTTGTAAAGATCTGACACTGCGATAACCTCGTACCGGCCCATGCCTGCTTTTGCACACTGTTGAACCGTGCTGTAAACAATATGTGTTCCTACAACAGTTACCGCTGTAGGAGTTAAGGCAATCCACGTCTGTGCTTCGTCTGTGTGTCAGAAGCTCGTCCCACACTCAGAGGCACACAGCTCTCGGTGCATATGTAGCTCGCCTGACACAGAAAGCACCCTCCTCAGCCGCCGAAGCAAAGCTCTCAGTGCGTACTGAATAAAACCTGTTTTTTGATAAATGCTTAAAATGCTTTCAGTAACTGCATGTGAACATGACCTCTTGGACGTGATCGTTTCTAAAGTCACCGAGGAAAGGATAGCTAGTCGGGTTTCTTGAGCACCAGTTCTCCACTGTTTCTTTTAGTGTGGGTGTGTGTTTGTGTTGTGTGTGAGTGTGTGTGTGTGTGTGTGTGTGTGTGTGTGTGTGTGTGTTCAGAGGAAATCCCCAAAGAAGGCACTTCTGAGGCAAAACCTGTAGTTTGCCATGTGATTTGATAAGGGAGTGCAATCAGTTACACAATTCGATTTGTCTAAGCTAATCTAACTGATGCGTTAAAAAGATGGGGGTTTTTTGCTCACCTGTGGCATGTAGGATATAAATCCACAGCAAGCTCAGGATTTATTTGACTTAAACTAGGGATTTAAAATAGCTGATCTGGTGCAGAACAAACATGAGCCCCCGTTTAGATTATAGCTGTCTACCCCTCCTTGTGCAACCGCCTGTCCTCAGCCCACCTGGTGCTCTCCACGGCTGATGTGAGAGGAAAACTCATAGCGGTCCTGGCTGGGATGCCCGCAGATGTTGCACTCGAAGGGCTGGCGGAAGCCGTGGCAGCCCATGTGGATCGTGTACATGACGTGGTCCAGGAAGAGGATGCAGCAGTGCCGGCAGTAGAAGGAGCGCACAGGCCTGCCCCCACTGTCCAAAACTTGGAAATTGTTCCTGGAGGAGAGAGGCGAGCCGGGGTTTCTCTTTACAACACCCGGGAGAACGGAACCCCCTCTGTCCCACTCCGCGTCCAAATCTTTGGCCTGGCTGGGGCTGATGGTGGGGTGGCTGCGGGGCAGTGCTGGGGTCAGATAGTGGAGGTGATGGTTGTTGGAGGTACTTGTAGGGGCTGTAGCCCTTGTGCTCTGCTCTTCCGCTGTGCTCTCTGTGTCCGTAGAGTCGGGGCACCCGTTGGGCGAGGTGGTGTGGCTGTGCGCCGAGGGCTGGTCGTCCCGGGCTTCGCCTGCCTCCCGCCCAGGGAGGCCGAGGGACATCGCTGCGAGCCCGATCGCGCCGTGGGCTCGGGGGCCCTGGGGAACCACGCCACTGCTGAGGGAACCCACAACGGTTCGGAGCTCCGCCACAAAGCCAGGATGGAGCGGATGCAGCGAGGGCGACTCCTGGCTCTCGGCTTTACTTCTTGCGAAGTGGAGGTGTGAACTAACCAGACCGGATGAGTCTCCAGCAGAATGGGAGCTCAGGAGATCCCCTTCCTTTTCAGAGCCAGAGGACAGTTCATAAGGTGCTTCTGGTGGTTCAAGGTGCATGTGCTTTTCTCCTGCAAAAGAAATGTGGCATTAATAAATTCTGTCTAGGGTGGAACTTCACACAGAGTGATAATGTTTGATGGTTTAACCCAGCGGTTCTTGTCATTTTACATGAAGTCACCATCTTGCACCCAGCACTCTAATGCTGGGATGCAAACGTTCTTCTTTTAATCATTCGATTCAAATGTATTTAATCAGGTACAGCACATTGAACAACGTTGCATGTTGAAAACAGAGCAAATGTCTCTTTGTGCATAGCTAATATGTAACAGAAGCCACAAACATTATGTTGCTATCATCTGTTGCTATCAGGGTCCTGTCTTGGCTCTGGCTGGATAATTGGCCAGTCTTCTTAGGCCACACTTAAGAGTTAACACCAAACTGTGTCAAAACTTTTCACTCATCCAACCCAAACTGTTACCTTTGTGGAAAGGAAACTGGTTAAGATTGGGTATGATCAGCATAATCTGATCAGTTTATGGTCAGCATAATCTGATCTGGAGACTGCTACAACACCACTGTCGCCATTTACACTGAAGCACATTTAACATCGACATGGACTGAGAGACTGCTGACCGAGAACGAAGTTACAAAATAAACGCCTGAAAACTTGAATGAAATTTAAAGTTGCTTAGATGGACGGTCCAAATCTCTTATGGAGAAAAGTTTCATCGCCAGATAAGACAAAAGATTAAGCTAAAAGTTATTTATGGCTAAGAGGAAGTATGAGGAGTCAATTTTTGGTTTTCAAACAATGACCTAATAATGCTGAGGGTCTTTTCCCCCTCTCAAAAATACTCTCATATCCAACAAAGTGAATGAAATAATACAGGAGGACTACCTCTATATTCCTCCGTTTCACTTCAGGTTGAGGGCTAAAATAATTGCCTGTTCCCACAGGATGATCCAAAACTGATTTTGGAGCAGATGAAGCAAGCTAACATCGACTTTTGGAACGTCTTTCAGCTCATATTCATAAGAACAAACATGATCTATCTATTAAAGCCGGATCTATCGCAGATAACTAATCAATCTGAAGGAGATCTCCCATTTCTGCCAAGACAAATGGTCAAATATCTAGTCAGAATTATGCTGGAAGTTTGTTTTTGTTACTTTCATGTTGTTATTATTTGGGGGTGAGTGAATATCCTTGACCCTGTGACGCCATATTTTGAAAAAGAAAATCCTCCTCACAATTAATCAAGCTCTTGTTTCCAAATTGCATTGAGGTGGTTGTATAATCATATCACCTCAGGAGACACATCTGTCAACTGCAATATGAAACGTCCAAAATGATATTGTCCTGCTGCTGATGAGTGCATGCAAACATTTGACTGGTGAGGTAAATTCGAGGTATTACGGCGTCAAAACAAGCTCACCCAAAAACTTCTGTGGTGTTGACCTCTTTCGTTTGGTTATGCTGACAGCCAGTCTATCCACAAACGGCCTTTTCTCATTGGACGGCTGCAGCACGGGTTTGGTGATGCTCTCCATATTTACAGACTCTTCACCTGCACAGGGAGAAGCCCAAGCTTAATGACACTGACACATGAACTAGTACATGTTAATTCATGAAGGGCCTGGGTTTCTTCTATGCGCGACGTGTTACCAGGTGGCATCTGCGAGTCCAGAGTCTTCATGTAACTATGGCAGCGCTCCAGATGTTCCTCCAGTGTGCTCTGTTGCTTATAGCTGCGACTACAGTAGCTGCACTTGAAAGGTTTTCCCACTGTCGGGGAAGAAACTGAAAATCAGAGGGAAAACATTTTAGCGATTGCTTGTCGAGGAGCCAGAGACGTAACAAACCAATAAAAATTTAGACTATTCATGACAGAAAGTTAGAGATTTTGTGCGTCTACTGGAGGGGATTTTTACTGACGAAGTAGCGCCAATATCTTCTTGGCTTATGAGACTGGATTTTCCCTTCGATTAGAAATTCCTGAGATTGATTTCTGAAGCCCGAAAGTGACGGTAAAAGAACCGCCTAACCCCTCACCGCAACCTTCCAGTTTGGTAAGCCATCGGAAGCGCTGACGTCAATTCACTGTAATCCAGTTCGCAGCGATGGTTTCTCTGTAAATGAACCTGTGCAACCCAATCACATCCAGCCAGAACTATTGCATCAACACTGTATGTGAACACCTGCTGTTTCACGTATGTTCTCAAAATTGAAAGCGCACTCACATGATTTCCTGTTTTTAAATCTGTAAATGTCACGTTTTTTTTTTTTTTTTCTTTACAGAAAATTGTGATGAAGACCTACTTCCTTTGAGTTTCAAAGAAAGGAGAAATGGACCAGTCTTGTTAGTGTACCCACTTCTAGCACTCTTTTACTTGGTTATACACCAACATCAATTAAGTTCAATGCCTAAGAGCGCACAGGAACTGTAAAGTGGAAGGAACATTATACAAGTAAAAAAATCTGAAAAGTGTTCAGATTCATCTCTCTTTAATCTGATAAATAATAATCTGACAAATATGCAGGTACAGAAAATAGGCTTCCAGCTCACGTAGAAGTATCTGCCAACAGGACAACTACAGGACAACAGGACTGAGGCCACAAACTCAGCGCTTTATGGCAGAAAGAAAGCAGCGAGAAGTCAAGATGCTGTTCGCAATAGGTAATACCGCACACCAGCTGACTCACACAACTTCGGTCCTAAAACATGCCGGCGAAAGCTTCATGGTTTTCTTCAGCAGGGACAGGCGGGCTAATCAGGCTCGATGTGAAATTGCTTAAGATTTGAGACAGGACCAGATGTCCAGTTTCCAACAGGACAGCAACCCAAAACGTACAAACAGAGGCAGATTTAGGTCAAAGACCACTGATCCAATGTGTCCATGATTTGAGGCCCTACATGAAAAGCAGGTGGAGTCATTGTCAAAAACAACTATCGGTTCTAACTGCATCGAAAGATGGTTCTACGAAGCCTTGATCCAAGTGGACTGGATACAAATGAATGTCGCTGTTTTAAGAAGCCAGACTTTGCTTAACTGACTCTGTGGACAGTAAAAAAAAAAATTAAGACCTTTTTTAAGGTTTTATTGGACCTTTATTTGAGTGTTTAGACCGGAAAGTGAGTAATGAGAGAGGGGGAGGATATGCAGCAAAGATCATCACCACTCAGACCTGTGACAGCCTTGTTGAGGACTAAGGCCTCCTTATGTAAGTTGTGCTTTGCCCCCTACGCCACCACAGCACCCCACTGAAAGCCCCTTTTTTAACAGGCTTTTATGAGCTGAAGGCTGATTCTAGTTCACTGATTTACCTGAATGAGTGCGCAGATGACCAGCAAGAGCATCTCTCCGACGACAGGCGTAGTTGCAAACGGGACATTTGAAAGGCTTCTCTCCTGAATGAAGTTTGATGTGGCGCAGCAGGTTGCCCTTCTGGGTGAAGGAGGCTCCACACTGGTTGCACTGAAAAGGTCGCTCGCCTGCAAACATGTGCGTGGATGTTTGGGCTACATTAATTTATTTATCAAAGCGTTAATGCCTGCGGCGCTTGGTCGTGAACGCTGTCGCCGAAGGTTCGTCTCACCTGTGTGGCTGCGCTTGTGGACCATCAGCACGTTGGGTCCTATGCAGACCATCCCGCACACCTCGCACTGCAGCTTCCCGTTGGGCAGCCGGATTGGCCCCGGTGAGGACGAATTGGGAGTAGCCATCTCACTGTAGAGGTTCCCTCTCTCTCCTCCGGCTCCGGCAAACGCTGGACCTCCTTCTTCAGCGGGACCCACCTTGTCATCTTTCCCGCCGTCGCTCCTCGCAGCCTCTTTGTTCTCAGTCTGTCGGGCACCTGAAGACTCTTCATCGCTACACAGCTCAACCTTAATGGAGTCTGTTTTTGTTTGTTTTTTTTTGTAGAATGAAAGGTAAAGGAAAATGCATTAACTTGAATACATGCTTTAAATAATAAAAAAAACCAATACATATTATAAGACTGAAATCATTTAAAGTGATGCAAAAGCTAACCACTTAGGGAGCGGTGAGGCGAGGACTGCTGGCTGTTGGGAGATCTTACAGAAGTGGCCCGCAACCCAGCATAAAAATCCTGCTCTGCTGATGATTCTCCTCCATTACCTGCAACACAAATATATTGTAATAAAGCAATCATAGCAAAGGGTGCACAGATTTCTCTTTCGAATCCACTGCACTCTGAAAAAGATTATTCAATTATTCCTTTATATTCATAATATATCTTATGTTTCTTCCAAGGACTCAAACTTTCTTAAAATTGTTGAACATTTTACTCTTACAAAATATCTTTACCCAGTATTTCTCTGAATAACAAATGTTTTGCTCTGATTCTAATTTAATTCGGTTGTTACCCGATAACTAAGCATTTTTAAGAGATTTTTTTGTTTGTTTGGGGTACCTCTTGGCTCTGTTTTTGGGTTTATTTTTTTTCTCCCTTTGTGTATATATATATATATATATATATATATATATATATATATATATATATATATATATATATATATATATATATATTTTTTTTTTTTTTTATACATTTTTGTCACATATGT
>NW_015113345.1:264695-278025 GCF_001443285.1 Poecilia latipinna
GCAAGTTTTTTTGTTATTTTTTTTTTTACGTAATTTTTACTAAGATGATATTCAGCCGTACATCTTATTCAAAATTACAAATTGGTAAAAAAAAAAATAACAAAAAAACTTGCTTTATTTGAATTCTGAAAAGAAAGCATGTCTCTGCTGATCATTGTCCTGAAGAGCAAGGATTCTCTGAACCTTGAACAGATTATGCTGTTAAGCCAAACTTGAAGAATTTAGGTGTTGCTTTCAGTCAATGTCTCTTGAAGGTTGCTCAGAATAACTCGTCCCAAAGAGATTTAATCATTTAAAATATCTCCAAATTGAGAAGGTTGGTATTATCAACACACTGAACTGAGATGATCATTCATGCATATGTTTTCGCTCGTCCTGACTACTGCAACAGCCTTTCTGGATGTATCAAGAAAGCAGTACTCTGGTCCAAAAACCTCTGCAGCAGAACCGTTAACTGGACCAAAACAGAAGAACTCGCATCTCTCCTGTCTAGTCTAGATGGAAAAGTTGTTAGGATCACTTCTTTCAGAATATTGGACCTAAACTGTTGAATGATCTTCCTTTGTTTTTAGACTGTCTTCAGATTCTTGAGTCATTACAAAAAGCAGCCATTTTTGTTCAAAAATCTTTTTCAAATACATGTTATCTTTCGTCTAAATTATTTGTATAACTGAATGAGTTTTTGGACTTTTTAATCATGTTTTATTTTATGTATTTGAAAAGAACTTTGTGATTTTTATCTGTGGATGCTAAATCCCCAAACTAATCATCTCCTCAAGGAAAGCCTCTAAATATAACAAATGCATTTACTAATAAACTATTTATATTTGATTGCATTTTAGCAGCAAGATGATTCTTATAATACTGTCAACTTAAATGTTTGTCTGATGATCCATCCTTTAGGTTAGGCATTTGCTGGATCCTCTCTCACTTCTTAAAGATTTGACTTTCTGTTACTGTTCACCAGCAGTAGATTTGTTTAATTTAGTTTATTTATTTGGCATTAATTCCCCACAAACGTTAAAGGCACTTCAGCAAACAGGTCAAGTTCATATCTTGTTAATTTCTTGAATCCAGATACCATGGTTAATTACTTTTCCCCCTTTTGTCCCCAAACCTTTTTTTTTTTTTTTTTTTTTTGGCTAAATTGTCCAACAATGTACAAGAATTAAAGAGAAAACTTTAAAAAAAGGATCAAAAGCCCAAAAAAAAGAGAAAGATTTTGGAAAAACTCTCCAAAATGCTTGAGAATTATTGCTGAACAAATTCAAAAATCTAGTCCTTAGCATCAAATTTTAAGAAAATTTAAAAGAGTTTTAAACTTTCTTCAGTACAAAAGACACACACGCATATATAAATGTTTAGATTTACCTTGTGAATATGAGCGTCCATTACATTCATCAGCATTCATTCTCTCACCAGATGCCTGTAACAATAAAACACACGTTTCAATTCATGATATTTTCTTTTTTTAAAAATGAAACAAAATATATTTTATAAAGTATTAAAAATAAATACCTTAGCTATAGTTAATAAAAAAATATACTAATCAGTTGGTGGATGCAAATGCAGAACACTGTATTCAGTATAACACTGATTGTCGAATATCAAATTCACTTCAAAAAACGCTACCTTTTTTTGGGGTTTTTTTTTTGAACCTGAGTTATATCTGACTGTTTCTGTATTCTGGTGAACCTCCTCTGTCTAGCAAATGATAATGAAAGGCCTGACATTTATACAAATCGTCTGGTAAACAGTGTCAAAGGAGGAGTTGAAACCAACACACAAAAAAAAAAAAGGTTTAGGGGGTTGCAGGGCAAATGAAGACTATTTTCAACATGAGGTTACACATTAGCTAGCTGATAACATATTTTAAGAAGTCTGTTCAAATAAGCTACTTTAAACTTAAAAATGTAAAAATTTTTACCAGTTTTTTTTTTTTTTTTTTTTTTTTGTCTTAATGACAGTTAAACATGATGTTTGCTGAAAGATGTTTTTCAATGAGTGTACTAAAACGAAAAAAAAAAATAAAAAATCAATCATGGATGGATGGATAAATGGGAATTAAGTTTTATTCACGGTCACAAACTAATGGTTGGCTGGGATGGGAAATTATTATACCATTTATTGCTATCATGAAAAACAAAAGTTATCATTTCAGTTATTTCAGGAATTCATGATGTTTGCATAACCTGAAAACTATCGGTTTGGTTGGGATTCTTACTTTTGCTATTTGAAAGATCTTTATTTCCAATGTTGGTTTTATAAAAGCACCACATAAATACATTTTTTTTTTAAATGAACGATTAGTGGTGCATTTGCACCATTTTGTGTGGATGGTAATAAAGACTATACTGATGCATTTTTTTATCATTACTTTTATAATTATTGCAATAAGTGCCACAAATTATTGTGATAACATTTTTAAAGTCCATATCTTCCATTTCTAATGGTCAGATTTACTCCTTCAGTATATTCAGGTTGAGAACATAATTGATGTTTCCATCAGATATGACAAGTTGTCTTGGTGCTGTGGGCAGCAAAGTATCCAAAGACTGTCAGAATTTTGGACTGTTTTGTTGGCAGACTGATTGATCTTAGCGATATTGCTACTGATCTGTTCTTGAAAATCTTTAGATCAGAGTGAGATACGTTAAAGAGCTTCTCACTTATTTCATGATGTCAGTTGTTCTACTTGATCTCCTGATAATAAATGCCAGACAGTAACGAGAACTGGGTTTAAATAAGGAGCTTTAACCCATCTTTTTTTTTTTTTTTTTTTTAAATAGGGAGTTTGTGACAGTTAAGTCTTGATTTAACAAGAGGAGGAAATTCTTCTTTACAAAGGGTTGGCTTGGATAACTTTATTACTAAATGGAATCATCATGTGAAAACCACTTTTTCCATGTACTGAGGTTATCTATGATCTGAAACATTTAGTTGTGACATAGAAACCAGAACAGAAGCTATCTGGACCGATATCTTTTTCCAGCAGTGCAACTTGAAAAGCAAAACAGTTTGGATCTTTACACATCATTTTCCAATTGCAAATTCCTTATTAAGAACAAATCCTTGTTTTCTCTTTAGTCCTAACTGTTATTAGATACTTAAAGGTTATCTAAAATGTCCACTTTTCAGTGGAGCACAAGAAACTTTTTCCAAATCTTTTATTTTTATGTATTTTTAATTAATTAATGATTTTATATATCACTATATAAAATCATTAATTATATGTGAACCAACCTTCTTTTTTTTTTATATGTGAACCAACCTTCTTTTTTAGAGTTTAACATGGAGGGAGCCGGGACATTTTTGTTAACAGTCCAAGGTGAGTAATGTCAGAGCATGTTTTTGAAAGATTTTTGTTTTTATTTCCTCTCTATTTTAATATTTTGATCTTAAATGAAACTATTTATTAAGATTAAACATTGCACTAAACAGCTAACATTGGTCACAGACTGGTTTGTTACCCTCTGAAGTTTTCAATAGACCATCTGACTCTAAATTATTTAATTTTCTTCCCATAACAACTCAGGCGTGAGATTGCCAGACTTTTTTTTTTTTTTTTTTTTTTAGTAAAGAGTTCTAACATGCACTTGAAGTTCATTTTGTGTCTTATAAATAATCATGGAGCTTTAAAGTTTTTGTAGAGTTAAATAAATATCAAAGAAATTATGAAAATGGTCACCTAAACACCTGGACATCTGAACCAGCCAGAGCTAAACTAGAGTAGACTGTAAAGGACTCATATTTTAACATAGAAACAATCATATAATATTTTGTATATTATATTATATTATATTATATTATATTATATTATATTATATTTATTCTGATTTTCAGATTTTTGTTAGTTAAGGTTAAACAGGTCTTTCGCCCATTTCTCATTTATTCCTACTCTGTCCACCTCCTTCATGCATAATTGCCAAATAATTAACAATAAGGGGCATATAGCGCACGTTACATAAAACAGTTATCCAATAACCAAGTGACACAGATAGATACACCGAGACCAGACACTTTCTTGCTGACTTACGTTGTCTTTAGACATAGCCGCCAACATGTTTATGTTCACTGGGAGCAGACGGAGCTTTCACGTTAGGAAACGGAAACAGACCAAGATGTACAAGGCGGCAGCACCTCTCGCTCAAATGGATGACAACAGTGGACATTGACTTTGGAGAGAGGGGGAGGCGGAGACAGCACATCTCAGGGAGAATTAATATCCTGGCATTGGCCCCGCATGGGAAGCAACAGGCACTGATGCAGTCGGGAGACGCACCGGGGCACGGCGATTAAAATAAAATAACAGAGATAAATAAAGACAAGGGGACGCGCATCGGCACCAACCCTTGCCTTACAATCCTTTCTGGCCTTCAGATTGTCGAGTGTGCATTGGATCATATATGTTTCCAGATAAGTGTCATGCCTCACTCTCTCTGTCTCTCTCTTCCTCTCTCTCTCTCTCTCTCTTTCTCTCTCTCTCTCAGAGCATCCGCGGCTACTTGTTTTAGCCTTCTCGGAGGATTTCTGGTCCGATCAGCTCACGCACGGCTCCAGACAGCGGCGAGACGCGGCGAGACGCGGCGGCGGCGGCAGTGTGTTGCAGGAGTTGCGACTGAGCGAATTGTCCGCATGAACGCAGCTGTCATCCAACACCGAGCGCGTCAAACCGACCTGGGCTATATGTTTCTCACGAGCCGTTGCTATGGCACCCGACCACACGACAAATGGCATTCACCCGCAGCAACTACTCAAAAACACGCCGATCAAGCGGCGACGGATGGGCGGCGGAGTCCTCGTCCTTACCTGCAGGTCGATCGGTGCGCTCCTTCCTTAATTGTCTGCCTGGTTGTTTGTTTTCCCCAGCGACGGCAGCATCCCTGGGATCTTTTTTTCCCTCTTTCTGTCTTCCCTTCTTTCTTTTTTTCGTCTTTTTTTTTTCACCTGAAACCCAAACAACTTCCGGGCCCATGCTGGGATACAGACAGAGCTGTTGATCCAGTGATTGTCGAATGCATCGATACACACATAAGACACAAACAATATGTTGACGTTTATAGTTTCATAACAACATGGGCTCGTAGAAATTACACAATCCCAGCGAGAATGTGTGTTCTCGAGCAGCATCAGTCTAACAAACCAGCAACAAGTTTTACGTAAAAGCCCGAAATGTGTATTATTATTTTTATTATTTGCACTTGTCTTGATAATTATAAACACTTATAATTAAACATATATAGTACCTGCTGATACATGATTATGACAGCCGGTAAAAATTAGTAATGACGTTGTTTATTTTAATATTACATTTGTACCACAAGATGGCAGCAAATTGTTGTTTTTGGCGCAATCAAACAGGTGTAAAATTCTATTGCATTAGGCATAGTACAATTCTGTTATGAATTGGATGATGTTCAGGTTTTGAGAGAAATATTAATTACAAAAATACATTTAAACAGCATGGCTTTGTACAAACATAGCTCCAAATAATTGATCTGACATTTCTGCTCTATACTCTTTTAAAATCTAATAGAGAAAACATTTTTAAATCACCCAGCGAAACAATAGAATTAAAGAATTATCTTATCTTTTGCACTTCTGAAACCAATACCTGCACAAGTATATAAGTCTTCAAATGAGTGTGAAGTTAAAAGAGAATGATAGGAGGCCATACTAGGTGTTGCATCTCTCTGACTGACAGGAAACATAATTCTATCAAGAGATCATGCCAGATGAAAAATGTATCCATCCATTTATTGTCTATAATTGCTTTATGTTAGGTTCAGTGTCACAGGGCAGCTGGTTTCTATGTCTGCTGGGCAATAGTAGACATACAGACTACAACGTTTACGAGTGACAAGTCCTTTTCAGGGCCATAATAGAGACAGGTGTCAGAAACAGCCATTCATACATGCATTCATACCTTAGTTCAATTTAGAACCTGCAATTAACATAACATGCATGGTTTTGGGTGTAGGAGGAAAGGCAAAAGAACACAAGGTGTGGAAAAAAGGGTTGAGTTTTCTCATTTAATTTTACCTACAGCCTAAATCTTACCAAATCGGAAAGTTCTAAAAATTAAATAATAATAAAAAAAAACCCATCAAGGTAGATTTCAAAGCACGCTTCCTTTCAGAACACAGAACTGAAAGAAATAATGAGGATGAAATGGGATTTACATGCAGAAAAAGGCCCAAATGTGAATCTGCATGTACAACATGAAGATGAAGGCAGAATGGTGTTTGGTGCCATCCCAATCCAGTGGAACATGTGAAGCTGCCTGCCTAATAAAAACAAAAACAACCAAATTTCCAAACGCATGGACGATGTAGAGACAGGTCAATTTCCCTGGATGGCAGCAAATGCAACAGTGGACATTGATATTTTAGACACTTTTCTTGTTCCATCAGTCCACAAGGATTGATGATGGTGATGATGATGTATCTTCCAAACAAACAAACAAGGAGCACTCAACTCGAAATGCATACCAACATAACATGTCCTGCAAACCCTGCAAAATGTATCTGAAACCAACTGAAGATTTATTGTAGGAACTGCAAATGAGAGATGCTCAATAAACAAGACATACATCTCTGTACAAATGATTTGTCACGTACCCATAAACAGTTCTTTTTTTTTTTAAATGAAACTCAATGATTGCCAGTCTGTAAGAAAAATAGCACTACTATTTGAATCTCTGGGGTTTGTGCCATCGCATCAAGACCTCATAAGCTTCCTGGACCTTCATGAACATTTTCTCAGCATCGTTGTTAGGGTTGTGGTCTGGATGCCATGTCTTGGCCAGCTCCCTGTAGCTTCGAGTTATTTCCTCCAGAGACGCCTCTGTCTCCAATGACAACACCTAGAGTACAAACATTCAAACACAAAGAGAACGTCAACCGGGCATGGACGTATTAACTCATCGTTCATAGCCTGCTCACCTTTAGCGCCTCTTTTTCTCTGTGTGTGTACTCTTTCAGCAGTATTTCCAGCACCTTCCTCCAAGCCTCTTCGTGGTATCCCCCTCCAGTCAGTGCACACAGGATGCGGTACGGCATTAAAAGAAAGTATTCCAGCACACTTCTGAGCCAAGGCAGGAACCAGAAAATATCCAGCAGTGCAGCTATTGAGTCAGACAGGTAATACAGTGTGGCCGTAGTGTTGTAAAAAAAACAATAACCCAGTGGAGCGGAGAAGGCAAGCCAAGCTAGACCAATCCTGTAAAGCCGTGGACCTGAACGAAACGTGGAGGAAAACGTTGTTTCAGCTGAGTTTTATAAATTCAAGTAAGGGATCTTTGAGTACGAAAAGGAGCTCACCTAGTTTCTGCTGGCTGCCAGGGGCTTTCGGAGGTTTGAACCTGCGGTGCTGTGCAGCAGTGATGCTAGCAGCCAAGCTTATAGGAAGAGGTGAGAGAGAGCTGCCGTAGAATATCGGTGATGTCACAAGACAGGCAGTGAGGGTTTTTTGGAGATCGGCAGTCTGTTGACCAACATTGGACACCAAGTGAACCCCTGCGCCCACGCTTAGGGGCAGAACGATCAAGTAGAAGAAACTGAGGGAGTTTAGTCCAATGAGAGCCACCATGCCAAAGTAGATCCCAACACACACCTGCCCAGCAAATCTGACGGGGCTGGCAGGTGGGAGTCCTTCTTTGCGCGGCCATCTTTCTTTTTCTGTATCTCGATTAGCCTCGCTGACGTAAGCTGGAATACGTATGAACTCTCTTGCCCAGCCAAAGCCAAAACCTCCCAGAGTTAGCATCCACAGCAGAGCATGGCTGTCTCTTCCTAAGTAGAGATGGTGAAGACCCAAAGGCCCACCCATCGCCCACAGGGCGTAGGCTACTAGGACTCTCTTCACCATGCTGTTGTAGCAGTGGATCAGTTCCTGCTCTTGTGAGCTGTCATCCTTGTTTAGTTCCTGCAATGGAGTGACAGTATTATGTCTGCTTTCACATTTGAGAGTGTTTTAAAGATTGTTATTAAGAAGGACTGAGTTTTTTTGGGGGGGAAGGACTAACCCATGTGAGCTATTCCGAAACTCACATGATGCCACATGCCGTGATTTCCTGATCTTATCTGCCAGCTGTTCCAGTCATTTCTGGCAGAAAAGTCAGAGTGATTTTTAATCTCTGTGATTCATGTCCCTACTTGGATTAATATGTTATATAAATGGGGTTTATTTTTGCTCATAATCATCAAGTCATTTACTTTGACATCCCCAGAAATTAATGCCATTGAAAAAGAATCATATGACCTCGCTAAGTAGACTGAAAAAAAAAAGAAAAAAGATTTCAACCAACTTTCTCTATTCACCAAGCCCATCTGTTCCTTTCACGTATTTAGTACTTGGCTTTGTGTCATAAAGGATGTTTTACTTACGTAGTCCGTAGTTTAAAAAATCCTTATCCTGAGAAATCCTTTTCAGTGGTTTCCGCTGTTGAAGTTGCAGCACGTTGTTGCAACAGTTGGACTTTGGATCATGACAATAAGATTACACAGCAGCCCAGATACAGAACGTCATAATGACTGACGGAATAAAAACAAAGTGCTTGATTTTTGAAAACAGGATGCTAATGTTATAAGCTTTGAATATTTTTAATTTATTAGAAGCCTTGAAGGAAAAATAGGCTGCTAAAATATTGACTGAGACAATTCAGTACATTCAAAAATAGTTTCAAATGTTTTCCAGTGGTAAAAATGAGAAACACTTGTCAAAGATGCAGCTGATTAACCAGCAATAATAAAATGCAAAACATTCTACATCAATCAAGAATGTTAGCAATATAATTTATTTTTTTTTAATAATTATGCATGTTGCTTCGATTGTAAAGCCCTGGTGTTTTGAAAAGCAGAGGTTTTCTGCTGCATTGTTCCTTTGTTTTATTTACACTAACAATTATCTAGGTGGTTTTTTATGTATACTTTGAAGTCAGAGTTTCTGAGAAATGTCCCTGAGGTCCAAATTCAGACTGGGAATTCCAAAGCTCTCCAACAAGCCTCATCTTACCTTCCACCCAATATCTAGTATTTGAGTCGACTCCCATGCATACGGAATGTATTGAAAGAAGCTCATCGGAGCAATTAAATCTGTGGCGTCCATGCTGCACAATATTTATTTGAAATCATATTCATTTTAGAGTTTGAATTGAAACATGAAAAACACATGTTGTTATAAGTGTATATATTTTTTTAGCAGTAGCATCACAACAATTGATTAACCCTCTGCTTTTCATTTTCTGGGTTGCAACCTTGAGGGGGAGGCTTAATTTCTTGATCTGAGTTCCGACGTCCGACACACATCAAGCACATTTGTTCAATTTGGTTCAGTTTAATTTAATTCAATAATATTTCATTGATCCCAATATAAAATTTTATGGTTTAATAATCCTTATTATTCAAGGTTCTTTTGCAACAGCAGCCTGTCCTTAATTAGATTTGAAGATGTGTATCACTGGTGACTCTCTATTGCTAGATTGCTGTGTTGCAAAGAAGATGCATATGGTTCTTTATGATGTTTTTCATTTCAGAGATTTCTTTATAGCACAATCAGCTCTAGAAACTCCAGAACAACTCCCAGAACTGAGGCAGCCTTCTTCATAAAGTTACTCATTATCCTAGTCTTATAAGAAAATGTATGTATGGATGAATGTAATTAAGAAGATGCTTTAAAGTTTATGGGTTTTTTGTTAACAATAAAAATGTCATTTGGGGTGTGCAAAATTTCAAACACAAAAAATAACAAATGTTAAACAGATTTCCTCTATTATGGTGTAAATAATTATGATACATAAATTAGTTCTTTTCAATTCAAATATCGTCTTGCTACTAGATATGTGCTCTTTTTTTTTCTTTTTTGCTACTTAGGAAAAATGCACAGAACATCTGTAAGCCAAATAACCTCTTTAAGTTTAGCTCTGATTGGCAGCTGCCTCGACCAATCAATGGGATCCATTCTGGTGCTAAGCCCCGCCCCAATGTCCCCGCCCCGCCCGGTTTTGATCAGGGTAGTTGTATCCGATTTTTAAAACTCAGCCCTTCTAACCAACTGATACATCCGTTGCTGACTTGCTACGATGCAACCGGTTCATCATTTTTAATCAAACTGGCCCTCTCAGCGGCTTCAGGGCTCAGGGCAGTGGCATGGTTTTTAGAGGATGGAAACGGACGAAGTGTCGATTAGGGAGCAACTTTTCCACAACCGCGTCCGAGAGACGATAGTAAGTAAAGCTGGGCTAAAAGTGAAGCAACCGTTGGTTGACGAGTTAAGGGGGGGTGGGGGGGGGGGGGTACGGGGGCTCGTCACTGACAATATAGCATGCTGTCTTTTCACATGCAAAAAGTCACCTTGTTAAAAGGTCTGTGTTAGCCTCTCTCTAAATTACAGTTGTTTAACCTGACTTATTTTTCTTTTTTTTAGTCACGTTCACTGTATTCGCTACAAGACCAATGCAGCCGTAGCAGTATTGCATTATTGTCTGTTTTAGCCCTGTGTATATAATTTTCTATAACTATGCTGCTTGCTCTTGTGCCTGACGCGGCTTTGTTTAAAACCACACCTCATGTTGAACTTCAGACTTTGCAGCTCGATCTCCTCCGTTGCAGCAAGGCAGAGAACTTTAACCCGATATAAAACATTCAGGTCCCCCTCCGACAGATCCGCTCCTGAAAGCTAAGATGTTGCTGAAACACGAATTTGACCTTGCGGTTTTGCTCAAGTTTGTTTATTTCTGTGAGCGCATTGCATCCCAGGATATGAAGGGATGAGCAAAATCTATGCAGTTAGGATCAGACAAAGATGTATGACCATTATATAATGATACAGAGGGGGAAAGCACAGGCAATCTCTTTGGAGATTATGTCGGCATTTATGGACACGTGTGATAACTTTGTGCTTGCCATGAATAATCTGAATGATTAATAACAGAAAAAAAAAAAAAACAAAATCCAAAATTTTAATGACCTGATATGGCATATTATTTGATCAAAATTTAGTAGTAATGCATAAGAAATTCAATGATCAAAGATTTGTTTCCCATAACTGTTTCCTGGTTTTTACAAAGCTTTTGACCTGCCAACACTGGTTTCATCTTAATCTGATTTCTTTGTATTATAAGTGCTCAGAAATATAGGATGCTGTGGGTGATGATTAATAATTTTATATTAGAAGCAGATGAGTTAAACAAAGTTCAAATACTTAAAATTATTTGAAGCTGACATTTTAAGCTTTTTCAAGCATCTTATCAATCAGCATGATTAGCAAGGTTAGCATTAGTAACTGTGAACATCAGCCTCGGCGTCTGTTCCCTGGAAAATGTGAACCCCTTCCTTAATCCTGAAGTTTCCAAATCCGGGATGTCCTGTAAGTGGTTGATTGTTCAAAACCCCTAAACAGAGCAACTTTGCTGCAATATGTTAAGCTTTTCAGGTATTTACTGAAGTCCACTCAATGGTCAATATCTGACATGTCTTTGTGGGAAAAAAAAAAAAAAGTTTCCTCTGAAAATCCCTTCTAAATGACTGGTACATTCATTGATCAAAAATATTCAGTTTTTCAACTCATGCTCATAATTATTATGGTGAAGCAGACTGTAGTAACACTTAAAATGCTGAGAAATGCATTGGTCTACCACTTAAGTTGTTTCTCAGCAATTCAAGTGTTGCTGATGTCTCCGTCTTATCAGGTCTTTGACCCGATCCATGAACACTGAGAGTTGACGAAGTTATGCCAGAAATTCTTTGGGTTCAAGCTCAGAATTGTCCAATTCCAGTTATCAGCCAATGTTTTTGCACAAAAGCTGCACAACACGTTGAATCGCAGTCGTCATCACAACAACTTTTAAATTATGTTTTCAATTCTTAGGTTGATCTTAATCAGAATTATTATCCTGGTTTTCAGCAATGACATATTTTTCTGAGATGTTGTGACTTCATCTCCAAATAATTTAGTTTTTTTTCTTGCACTGTTAAAATGGGCGAGAATCGAAAGCTTCTGTTTTTTATAGAAGCTAAAATCATATCATTTATGAGTTTTAGTTAAAATCAATATCAAGTAATATCACATTTTTTAAGCCTTAATTTTTAAATTAGGCTAACTTTGTAACCCATATATGTTTTTTTTTGTTGTTTTTTTTAAAGCGAACATAAACTTTAAGCCAGATTTTCAAATCACAACATTTTAACTCTCTTGGGACTGGCCTGAGATATTTACACTATAAAGAGATTTGGGACATTTGTCAATAAAACGCAAAGAATCGATGGAAAGTGACATGTTACACAAAGCAGTTCCTGTCTATAGTTGTACTCCTTTTTAATTAATCACCTCTTTGTTTGCTGCTTCAGATTGTCAGTGACCTTTTCCCCTCACGACCTAATGCTATTAGCCGCAGGCGAGCCGTGAGTGTCTAGCACTTCACCTTCTGACAGTGCACCCTCTCATCACAGTCAGCTGTCCCAGCAACGCTAAGACAAATCCAAGTGACAAGCTATCTATGACAGTCACTTCAAATTTTAAAGATATGTCACATTTGCCAACATTTGCACTTCCCTGGAAAAGTCTGTAATACTTAGAAGTTAAATAAAAAAATTTAAAAAAAAAAGAATAATATTCCCAGTTATTAAAGTCTCATCTGCAAAGTGTGTAATTTCATAGAGTAGCAACAAAACATTTGTACAACATTGACTTCTAGTCCTGGCTCAGATGGACTAAGGCAGCATGGGAAACTGGTGCTGAGGTCAGACAATTCACACAGTGAGAGATTCCGTGTAGAAATGATGCATGCGACCTCCTTTAGGTTGAGAGGAGAGGTTCAACCTGGCATTTGTTGCAAAAACATAAATCAGCGATGGTAATTTTATGCGGGTGGATTAGCGCATGTCACGAGAGCAACTTGAAAGGGAACATTCATGAGAGCGCGATAAATGCTGAATCAGCTCAAATGGGATTATAATGAGAATGCTACATAGTATCGCAAGATGTTATCAAGATACGTGTTGCTGTTTTGGATTTCATATTATAACTTAAAAATATAACGGACCCTCTTTCTCTTTTTGTGAAATGTTTTAATTATATTATTATTATGATTATTATTGAAAAATTCTCCATAAATTAAATTTACTTAGAAAACAGGCAACTGTCAAATGTCTGTTTCACTGACCAGCAACTTCAGACATTTTAGTGAAAGTACTTTCCTGATTTCCCATACATTTTTTTTTCAGTGGTTTCACATTTTAGTACATTTTCTTATTTATTTTTTTTCCACTGAAAGCAACACTTTAAAATAATCTTTAAAAAAACAACAACAATCTGACCAAACAACCTGACA
>NW_015113346.1:0-21920 GCF_001443285.1 Poecilia latipinna
CGATGGTGATGTCGTCATGGCCATGTTGGACCCAGACACCGCTACATGTGCTCGGATGTGGGTCCGCTCCTCTTCCTTTAACCGGGAAGACGATTGGAGTCATCGGTCCAACGGGGAGCGCAGGCTGGCGTTTCTGAAATGTTATTGTTGTGTAATTTTACACCACTAGAGGGCGGTGTGGTTGCGGTGACAGGAGCGTCTCAATAGAGTTTAACCCATCAAAATGACATACTGAATACACGTGTCTTGCTGCTAAATGTCTTCACGTAACTTCTGTGTACTGTTGTTACGAAAAGCCATTCTTTCTTTGCTATTGACGCTTTTTTTTAACCGTCATTCTGCCAATTTATGACCTTTCAATGGTTTCACCAAGCCTAAACTGAGCACTGGTTTTCTAGCTGCAGTTGGGACACGACTACGATCGCCCTTCGGTGATCAGTTCCCAGCTAAACTAAAAGCAGCCCCAATAAGCAGCTGTAGTTTAAATCTCTCTTAAGCTCCACCCACTCGTAGAACCGCAAAGTCCCCCCCCCCGGCGATTAAAACGTGCGGACCCCGTAACTCACTGATCCAAAAAGTCGCTGATCCTTGCGCTCTTTTTAATTTCCTTTAAACTGCGATGCCTTTAAATCGTTTCTCTGTCAACAGTTGCCTTTTAAAATGTTTGAAATCTTTTTATTACAACCCGCAAAGAGGATTTAGGTAAGCAACTCCAGTTTATTTAGAGGTTATTTGCACTAAAAACCACCTCTTGTCATAATTGCGTGGTTGTGTAAGTCTAAATCATACATTTTTGCTGCCTTTCCAGAGGTGGAGCAGCTTCCTTGAGCTCAGTGAGCTTGAAAGGTCGCAGCTGTCTCACACTTAAAGATTTCAGCTCCGATGAAATCAAGAAGTTGCTGTGGGTATCAGCGGACCTCAAGCATCAGATAAAGCATGGAAAGCAGGTATTTAAACTAAAGGGAGCATTTTTTTTTTATTTATTTATTGGTAAACAAGTTCATATTTGCTTGACAGAGTTTGAAAGAAGCCAAATGCTATTTCTATTTCAGTATCTGCCTCTTCTGCAAGGAAAGGCGATTGCAATGATATTTGAGAAGAGGAGCACCAGAACAAGAATGTCCACAGAAACAGGTGCTCAGTTTGTATGTCAGCATCTACGTGGGGATTTAACAGAGAACTGTGTTGCTTTTATTGCTTTTTAGGACAGAAAAATGTGTAACTGCATGTGCTCCGGTGGTGTTCTCTGCTCTGATACTCTTACTGTCTGTCATTGTTAACAGAAACAAAAGATCTGCTGAAAGGCAAATTTTCAGGGCAAGCCTGTGACAAAACACAGAGCTTCATCCACTGGGTGCAAAACGTTGCTTCATTTTTGTCACATTACAACCACAAATTTCAAGTCATCCTGTTGTGGTTTTACAGTTTAGATCAACACAAAGCATACACGTTATTATTCCTTTAAAATAAAAATCTTAAAGTGTCTAGCACATTTTACTCTGACGCCTGCAAATAAAATCCAACTGACAGTATTCAGAAGTCACCTACTCACTAAACAGAGTCCACCTGTCAGTAATTTTATCTCAGCGTGGGGGGAAAAAACAGAGGTTGGAGAACCTTACTGATCAAGTGGCATCGTGAAGACAGAAGAACACAACGTACAGTTCAGAAAAAAAAAACACACAAATAAAAGTTTGGAGTTTAAATCAGCTTTTGGTTGTAAAAGACTTCCTACATACAAAAAGACTTTGTGTGGAGGAAAACAAACGCAACTGTGCATCAACCTGGTAAAAGATACAGACTCTCCTTCCATCAGGACACAACACTAAACACACAGTCAGAACTACAAATGAACCGTTTAGATCAAAGCATATTCATGTGTTAGAACGGCCCAGTCAAAGCCCGCAGCTTGTTCCAACTGAACATTTGTGGTAAGGCTTGAAAACTGATGTTCATAGATGCTCTCCGCCCAATAAGACAGAACATGAGACATTTATTTGTGGTGGAAACACTAGAAGACTTGCAGTTGTTCTTATATCCAGATTCAAATTTGAAAACTGTGCTTCATTTTCTTCTGTTGGTCTATCACACACACACACACACACACACAAAAAAAAATCACAGTAAAACTTATTGACATTTGTGGGTGTAATGTGATAAAATATGAAAAAGCTTAGGGGTTATAAATATTCTTGTGAGATCTATTTTCCATTTAATGTGTAGTATGTATGTTCAGAGTGTTATTTTTATGAAATAATTTCCCAGTGTCTGAGGCGATTCTGAATAGAAAAGTTTATTCATATTTCAGGTTTTGCTTTGTTGGGTGGACACCCCTGCTTCCTAACCTCACAGGACATCCACTTAGGAGTAAATGAAAGCTGCACCGATACGGCAAGGTAACGCACACACACACACACACACACACACACACACACACACACACACACACACACACACACACACACACATCTATATTATGTAAACTTGTGGTGCTGCTGTTTTTCCTGAAAGCGGTGTCTCCTATCTTTCTGCACAGGGTTCTCTCTGGACTTTGCGATATCGTTTTGGCGCGGGTTTACAGTCACTCCACGCTGGAGGAGCTGGATCGAGAGGCTTCCATCCCCATCATTAATGGACTCTCTGAACTTTATCACCCCATCCAGATTCTGGCAGACTTCCTCACCTTACAGGTGCCATTTCCCCCCAGCATTCTGCAACTTTTATACATGATAAACTTTCTTAATTTCCGCTGTTGTCTTCTAGGAGCATTATGGGTCTCTTAGTGGACTTACAGTGAGCTGGATTGGAGATGGAAACAATGTCCTCCACTCCTTCATGATGACTGCTGCCAAACTGGGGGTTCATCTAAAGGTTGCCACACCAAAGGTCCGCCTCTTCTTCTCAGACCATCATGGGTTCTGATGGGTTTTCCTGTCTCACTGAATACCCCGTCCTCCACAGGGTTACGAACCAGACAAGGGAGTAACTGAAGAGGCGCAGAGGCTGTCCAAACAAGTGAGGACCTAGACTACTTACAGTCATTTATCGGTTAACAATATTCACCGCCAGTTTTTTCTAATCGCAGCATGGGACCCAACTTGTTCTGACCTCGGATCCGATGGAGGCTGCCCATGGCAGCAATGTGTTGGTCACCGACACCTGGGTCAGCATGGGCCAGGAAGAGGAGAAGAAAAGGAGGCTAAAAGATTTCCATGGCTACCAGATTACAATGCAGGCAAGCAAGAAGAGGCTTGTTTTCTACAAATATCAGCTAAATTACTCTGTAGAGCCTTCTCATTCATATCCCTTGAGGCTTTTCCTATATTTTCTCATGTTACTGCCACCAAATGTTGATGTATTTTATTGGGATTTTACATGACCTGCAATATTTCTTTGCAAAATATCTCAAAGCTCAGACTAATGGAGAGCGTTTTTGAATATCAATTTTCAAGTCTTTCCACAGCCTGTAACAGGTTCCTGTCCAGGACTGTATTTAGGTCTATTCAGCTTCCTCCAGAAGAAAACCACCCACACAGCATGATACTACCACCACCATGCTTCACTGTAGAACCAAGGTGTTCAGGGTGCAGTGTTAATTTTCAAAAGTTAGTTTGAAGCCTCAATAATTTTCTCGATGACCTGTCTGAGTTTCTGAATGCACAGCATACTTTGTATTTTGTCCTTTTCTCTTTCCAATTTTGTGACAATTTGCCAAGGTATGTCACATTGAATCCCACTAAAGTGAGTTGACATATTTGGTTGTAGTGTGAGAAAATGTGAGAATCCCAAACTTCAGCAAGTCTGAAACCATTTCTGGACACAAAAACCCAAAGCCTATTAATTAGTTGTGTCACTCCAGCAACTTTAGCAAATATTTATTTTAATTTTTTTTTGTGGTGGGGACGGACTGGATAAACACAGACCGGAAATGTGGCCAAACCAAATTGGACCTTCCTGCACTGCCTTCCCCGGAAGATGGAGGAGGTGGATGACCAAGTGTTTTACTCATCCCGCTCCCTCGTCTTTCCTGAGGCTGAGAATAGAAAATGGACCATCATGGTAAGATAGCAGGTAGATACTTCATATTTACTCCTCGTCATTCTTTCTGGTTACTAATATCAGCCGTTTTATCTTTTCCAGGGTTTGATGGTTTCTCTTTTGACCGACTACACTCCACAGATCTTTATGCCAAAGTTTTAAATTTAACGTGGAATTTATTTTGGACCTACTGATGAAACAACATGTGTTAGCAGAATTTGTGTTTACTTTTGTAATTGTTATACTTACCAACAAGGAAACAGTTTCTGAGTTATTGAAATTTACTTACATTCATCTGAACTTGATGGAAGGTGCCAGCAATGAATAAAAGGATTGTGTGCGTTGCGATTGATTCATGTTGTAGTAAGGTCACAACTTTATCCAAAAGCGTTTTTGAGAGATAACTTTGTTAGATTAACTTGAGTTCAGCTCAGACGTGGGTCTGACTCTGTGAAAAAGCGACACCAAGTGGTCAAAGTTAGTAACGCGTCCCGGTGTCTGATTGGAAGACGGTAGATGACGCGTTTTGCTTGAGATGGGAATTACGGCCCTTTTCCTGGATCCTAATAATATAGCTTGTCTCTGTACATAACACTTTGGTTTCATATAACTATGCAAAGTTTGGGTATAAAATAATTTTCCTTTATAAGACTGCACAGCTTGGGGGCAAACAGAGAGACACCCAAGACAGATTACTATACATGCACATATTAATATCTAATGGCAATCTAAAACCAAATTAACCAGACATTCATGATTTTAGATAAACACTGAAATAAAGTGTAAGTTGTAGAAGTTTACAGTGAAATGTTGTTAAATTTGTGTTTATTTACAGAATGTTTTATAAAAGGTAAAAATACAAACACAGTTTTGGAGGACTTGTTTCCATGTGGACAAGGCTTTACTGTACTGTACCTTACTGTCAATTTAAATTTGCCTGCACTAAAGAAACACATGGTTAAAATAACACAAACTGTCTCCCACCTATAGAAACCGCCATTACAATAGTGAATCTGTCTCTCCTCTTCTCCAACTTCAGTTTTTTTCTCTATCTTATATCTGTATCATACAGATATAGAATATTTTGCACTATTTTTCATACAGACTGTGTGCTGTGAGCATGTGAAAACAAAATCAAATTTGTTGGTTATGCACATAAACTGATTCTGATAAATGACAGCCCTCGTTTATGTAATGAGCTAGCAATTACAGCCGGCTCAATTGCGAGCGGCACACTTTTAGCGGGAAGCTATGATCTCCGTGTGTGGTCCAGACGGATCAAGCGATGCATAACAGTTCATTCATAAACAGATACCTCCGTCAACATGTACCCATTCATAAACATTATTTTATAAACAAAGCAACAGAAACACACTGCCTGTGGTTCTTCTGAGAAAAAAAAAGAATCAAATGCACTTTTTATTTGTTCAATACACATAGCATAACAATGATAAGACGTAATTTAATTAAACAAATTCGTTAACCACGGGATTATAACAGCACTGCTTTAATGGCGAAGCGAAAACAGAGCATATTTCCTCGACGACCACCCACACAGAGAGAGGGTGGCAGCTCGGAGAGGGAGCTGGAGCTTTGGGTGGGAGGCGGCGGAGTGGAGAGGAGGAGGACGCCATTGCAGCCACAGCTGGCCGCCCGAGATTAATCTCATACCATCCCAAACGCTTTCCACATTCACTGGCTTTGCTTTTTTCCCTCTGGCTTGTCCCGCTTTTGTCGGGTCTCGAGGAAATACAAAAACAAGATGGACGTTTCGTCTTCGCTGATAGTCGAAATGTGGAGACCCAGCGCCGAACAAAAGCAGGTAAAAGAGCCGAGTTCAGGGGGGGACAATGGGGAAAGTTTTAGCCAAACTTAGCTAACTAACGGTAGCTGTACCGCTACGGAGTCAGGAGGTGGACGTTATCATCAGCTCAGAAAGCTAAAAAAAAAATACAAATAAAAAATCACAAACGCTGGGCTTTGGGGTTCACTTTTACTACTACTATTACGAAAAGTTGTATTTGTATACATACACAGAAATTAAGATCGGTCTCTGGTGTAAAATTGTGTCAACATATTCACATTTAAAGCCTCAATTTTCGCTCGAGTTACATGTTGCGTTGTAACAGTTTAACAATCTGTGATTATCAAGTGAAAGACACAATAAAACACATCTAAAGTTTTGTGTATCTTTTAAGAGAAAAGCAAAATCAATCCACCATCTTCAGTGGGTAAGCTGGACAAAATCTAGTTTGATGCTTTCATGGTGTTTCGTTATAAATTAACCAAAATCTTAAAGAACATGGTCTGTAAAGAAACACGGTCAAGTGTAAAAGTATTCTTTAAGATTCCCTAAACTTATTTGTAATGCATTGTTTAATAATTATAACTACAGTTGTAGCTCTTTCTTTGGGGGCTTATAAATGGGTTTTAATTTTAAAATGAGATCATCTTCTCATCTTTGAAGTAGTATTTGTAGTAAAAAAAAAATGAATAAATTAGACGTTAATTTACATGGTTCTTGTGCAATCTGGAAAAGTTAAGGATTTGATTAAATCATTTTCTCGGTCTGGATATGCATGGAAATATTTAGATGCTTTAGTTAGTTATTATTTGCACCATTGTCTAAAAGCAGCATCCGTCCATTTGTTTAGCTATCCACCCATTTATTTTCCATCCTTCCATCAATTCATGTCTAGTCATCCATGCAATCCTTTATCTAAACATTTATTTTTCATCCCACCATCCACCCATCTTGAAACTTAAATAACTGCTGTAAAATTTTCTAAATACACAAATTTATACCTTTGAGTGTTTTTAATGTTCTTTGGTGTTTTGCTCAAATATACCACAGTGTGAAACATCTCCTCAGATTGTATTGCTTACATGAACCACATGCTGTGAGTGACTCACTACCTTCAAACTTGTTGCCTATTTTGAGTTTTGCAAGTACAAATTTACAAGGCAGCACGGTTTATAATGATTATATCATCGACGCACTATCAGTGTGTGCAATATTCATGTCACAAAAGGACAAGTTGGAGTGCAGCAATTGTTGGCTAATATATTCCAAGTGGTATGAAGTTGCATTTCACATGCTGATGTATTATTTAGCCAGTTGGACAGAGTCTAAGGGCAGCAGATGCTCACACCGGACACAAACTACGTTGCCCAAAATGCAGAATAGCGCAGCATGCAGGAACCATGGTCGAGAAAGAGAGGAAAGAAAGACATGCGTATGTGTCGAAGCTGATCATTGCAATATTTACCAATACTATCAACCTTAATCTAACAGCATTTTTGCTTTTGCCCTTTCAGTTTAGACGTCCATGTTTCTCTAGAACCCTAAAAAGTAAAATAAAACTTTGCTAACTTCAACCAATCTAATGTTTATATTGGTGGATTTTACCAGTTCATACGCACTGTTAAAATATGTGTTGTCATGTGTCAACCACTTGACAACACATACCAAATCATAAGTGCTTAAATAGAAGTCATCTGGACTTAGGAAACTTTATTAGTTTTTATAGATTCTCTATGCAGGGTCAGTCATGTCAGTACGGTTCAGAAGGCTTTGCTTTCAACTCTTTGTCTTCTGTTTCAAGCAGAAATATTCTCAAATAATACTTTTCTGGTATGTTTTCCTACTCAATATTTGTGTAATTCTGAGTTCTTTCTCTTCAGACTCCCACAGTTGCCTCGCCTGTCCGGTGGTCCAGTCTCTCACCATGAACGCCAGTAGGAACTGCACCTCAGTGGGGAACGGCGATGGTCTGGCGGTCCTGGAGTCGGTGTCCATCGTGACCATCACGCTCCTGGCCTGCCTGGGGAACCTGCTGATCGTGGCCACCCTGTACCGCCGACCGTACCTGCTCACGCCCAGCAACAAGTTCGTGTTCAGCCTGACCCTGTCCAACCTGCTGCTGTCCGTGCTGGTGCTGCCGTTTGTGGCCGTGAGCTCGGCGAAGCGAGAGTGGGTCTTCGGGGTGGTGTGGTGCAACTTCACCGCGCTGCTCTACCTGCTCATCAGCTCGGCCAGCATGCTGACCCTCGGAGCGATCGCCATCGACAGGTCGGTACCGGATCAGCCCGGAGTTGCAGTTAGATGAACTCTGCATGCATCGATATCCAGAGATATTGATACATCTGTTACTGTTTTTTTTTTTTGTTGTTGTTGTTGCTTTTTTCTTAAAAACAATTCTAACATATTTCTAATTTCTTATTAAAGTGTTACAGATGGTATTTGTGTGCATTATATTGTCCTAAATCCTAAAACTGAAAAATCTAATTTGTTCATACATTTTTAACATTTTGATGGCTTTATTTATTTATTTATTTTTTTGACATCACAAACACAAATTTGAATGTGTTTTAATGAGATATTCTAACATGAAATGTAGCATAATTGTTAAGTGGAAAGTAAATCTTGAATAGTTTTTAAAAGTATTTACTGAAAATATGTGGCTTGTGTTTCCAATCAGCCCTCTTTAGTGTGACACCCCTAAATAAAATCCAGTGGAACCAATCGCTTCAACATGTCACCAGATTTCTAAATTGAGTCGACAGAGATGTGGTGGCAGCATCATGCTGTGGATGTGCTTTTTTTTTTATAGTTGAAAATGTGCTGATCAGAGTTGATGGGAAGACTAATTGAGCTAAATTCAAGAGAAATGCTGGGAAAAAAAACTTTTAAAACCTTTAATGAGGCAGGACAGCCACACTAAACACACAACTTTAACTACAGTGAAATAGATTGGATCAAAATCAAAGTCAGGTGTTAGTAAGTTTCAGTGCAGACCTTAATAAGCTCCTTTCTGTGGCACTGAGACGCAACGAATAAACTGAGTCATTGGTGACATTTTCCAGGATTTTTGATTTTTCACTGTAATAAACATTTGAAATTCTTTGCGAAACTCTGGGAAGCAATCGACAGCTATTTATTTTACTTAAAAGTCTAAAGAGGCTGCTCATTAGGACTTATTATTTACATGAACTGTACTTTAGTTGAGCCAAATTTAGCACTTAAAGCTACTTGAGATAACTCGTGTATTATTTCCTCGGAGCTCACAAAGCTGTGACTGTAAATTTTCTCAGCAGCTCTCGGTCCACGGTGTTCTCACTGCTTTCCTAATTATCCTCCGCACCTTTGGGGATTTCTGGTTACACAGCAGCTTGTTTGTTCTCCTGCCAAGCTCCCGTCTGTCTGCCGTTTTCATCTTTTACCAAAACGCATTACAGCACCGTTAGTGGGTTCGTGCAGCTTTCAGGCTCCTGTGTCGCCCTCATCCATCTCAGCAGTCTCTGAGGTTTACGGATCTACAGTCCCCCGCACCCCCACGAGAACCACGTTCAGCTGCTGTTTGACAGATTTCTCCATCATGTTCCCATTTCATCCTGCCAGGTACTACGCCGTGCTCTACCCGATGATCTACCCCATGAAGATCACAGGGAACAGGGCGGTGGTCGTCATCGTCTACGTGTGGCTACACTCGCTGGTGGGCTGCCTGCCCCCGTTGTTCGGCTGGTCCTCCTTCGAGTTTGACTGTTTGAAGCGGACGTGCGTCGCGGCCTGGTCCAGAGAGCCGAGTTACGCCGCCTTCTGGGTCACCTGGTGCATCCTCCCGCCCTTCTTCATCATGTTGGCCTGCTACGGAGTCATTTTCCGCGTAGCTCGCATGAAAGCCAGAAAAATCCACTGCGGGACGGTCGTTGTAGCCCAAGACGACTCAGCTGGAACTCAAAGAAACGGACGCAAGAACTCAAGCACTTCGACTTCCTCCAGCGGGAGCAGACGGAGCCTCGTGTACGCAGGGAGTCAGTGCAAGGCCTTCGTCACCATCCTGGTGGTGATCGGCACCTTTCTCATAACGTGGGGGCCGTACGTTGGGGTGGTGTGTACAGAGGCCCTGTGGGGTCAGGGCAGCGTCTCCCAGGAGCTGGAGACTCTGGTGGCGTGGCTCTCTTTCTGCAGCGCCGTGTGCCACCCGCTCATTTACGGCCTGTGGAACAAAACGGTGAGGAAGGAGCTGCTGGGGATGTGCTTCGGCGATCGTTACTACAGAGAGTCGTTTGCCACAAGGCAGCGGACGTCCCGACTCTTCAGCATCTCTAACAGGATCACAGGTGGGACAGCAGCAGGGACTATAGTCTTTAAGGCCATATATTCTCATGAGTTGGACGTTTCTGATTGTCAGTGCACTCATGATGTGTTGAAAATGTAAATAAATAAAAAAAAGTTAGAAAACAATAAGAGTGAAATAAGTGCAGCAAAGTCATAGCTGCTGGTTTTTCTGTTTACTTTTATTTTATAGCATAAAAACAAAAGTTGACCAAACTGCTTCAAATTTTAGTCGCATATAAGATAAAATAAAATAAAATTGAATAAAAATAACTGTAGAATGTACAATTTAAGTAATCAAATCCATTTCTGCTCTCATCCTCTGCTCGACTCAAAAGCCAGAGAAGGTGCATAAGTGTTCAGCAGATAGTAAATGATTCCAGTCTAAGCTGTGTAAATACGTATCGTTTTAGAGCAGCCACAGCAAATCCACCTTAAACCACTTTCAGTCTGAAAGCAGCCGAGATGGCAGATGTAGCTCACTAATGCCGGCTGATGCAAATACGACGCAAACCAAGGATTTGCTGCCATCTTGTGGTTGTCTAATTATTTTATGCCTGGTGGTCAAAGGTGCATGGATGGCTTACGGAGTTACATTTTAGAAGTAATGTGAAAATGGAGAAGAACACAATGGTGATAAAGTGAGGAAAAAAGAAAAATAAATTGTTTTTCCCGGTATTAATCTGTTTATACAACTTTACAGAACTATCCAGTATTGCAGTAAATTCCTCATATTATAGTGGATCTAAGAAACCAAAAGCTTTGACTAAAACCAGCTCACCCATCCTGTTTTCATCAAGGCTCAACTTTATCCAGTCTTGGTTTCAATCACACAGCCCAAAATCAGTGTCAGTGAATCTCTGCTGTTCAGTTCAGCTGAAGGCAGGAAGAACTGAAAGTCATCTGCAAAATAATGAAAAGAAGGGTTGATTCTTATCTTTTAAAAAAACTGGTGAACTGAGTATTGAGTCCTGGGAACCCCAATACTGGCACCAACATATGTCACACCAGAATATCGTATCGAAGACCGCTGAGCATCAACCTGCTTTTGTAAACTGTCTGTGATCACTTGACTAATGTGAGAAAAAATTGTTTCTTTGTGAGTGTGTGTTTTGTGAATGTGTTTGTTGTTTTTTCCAGACTTGGGTATGTCCCCGCACCTGACTGCAATGCTGGCCGGAGGAGGACACCTGTTGGCCCAAGGAAGCAGCACAGGAGACACCGGCTTCAGCTTCACTCAGGACTCAGGTCGGCTATACACACACACACACACACACACACACACACACACACACACACACACACACACGCACGCACGCACAAGAAACACTCTGGCTTTTATCCTACAGGTGTTCTTTATGTTCACATCAATCTCTCTTATCCATGTTGTGGTGCACACAGTCATGTTGTAACTCCAAACTGTTTCTAGTGAGTCAGGAGCATAAAACTATCATACTCACACCATAATCTCTCCATACAAACTTTACTGTCCACTTGACACGATACAGTCACCTAATTCTCCAGACGAATACCTAAACCCAGAGAGGAATGGCGCGTCACTCCAGAGATCACGTCTCTTCTGCTCTAGAGTCCACATAGAGTCCACACTGGGATTCGTATAATAATTTCTTTCGCAGATGATTATAGAATCAGTCTAGATGCCTAATGTTGGATTTTAGACACCAATAGCCATGGAAGCAGTCGGATCACCTGGATCCAGTCACTTGGATGAATGAATCAATACTTTTAAGCAATATACAGTTCATGTAAAAACTTTTTGTTTTTGACAAGAAACAGAAAAGGTTCTGTTGTACTATAATTTTATTCAGTCTTTCAGTATGGTAGTTTTTGTTATGAAAAACAAAACAAAACAAAAAAAAACCTACTGTTCTACTTCATATTTAACAAAGATAAAGATATAATTGACCTAAACCAAGAAATAGGTCTGTCACTATGTCAAATCTTTCTGGATGAGAAATTGTCCCAGAAGTTATTGCGATAAACAATAGCAATGTCGTTTTGAGACCAATTTAATGGAATATAATTGGTCTATTACTTATTGCGACAGGCTGACCAAAACAAAATGTATGCTAAGCCTCTTTGTTACATTATTGTTAAATAAATTAGTTCCCTCTACCTCATATTCCAATTTCTTATTTGAAATCCTTCAAATTGTCAAACTTTTTTTTTATTTCTTTATTTATCCGTCTAGCTTGGAGTAAACCCAATTTCCACCATAACAGTAAGATAATTGTGGCTTCAGGTCAGTCTTGGTTCCTCATAACATTCCTGTTGGACAGCTCATGTTTCAGCTGAAGGGCTGGCATTCAGGATGAGTAGGATCACGCGCTTCTTGTTTTGTTGTTTTTCCGGCTGGGAGATAACAAGGATCACAGGGAGCCGCCCTCTTTGCTTTACCTGCAGGCACCGATGTGATGCTGCTGGAGAACCCCTCCACAGATAGCTCCTCCTTCCCCTCACAAAATGGGAATCCATCCGGGAAGAGGCGGAGCTCGGTCACCTTTGAAGACCAGGTGGAGCATTCCAAAGGTATCCCATCATTAAGTTTCCTGCGAACAGGAAGCTTAACAAAAACAAAGGCAACTTTTCGTTGGAAACAAATGGAAAAAACATGGCTATACACCGAGCATGAATGCTGTTGTTTTTTTGGGGGGGTTTTTTATGTTTTTCTGAATTACTTGTTATTTTCCTCAGCTGAAAACTCGTCTTCAGCCCAAGTCCACGCGGAGGTTCACAAATCTCTCGACTCGTTCGCTTCCTGCTTGGCGAAGGCCATCGAGAGCGACGCCAAGCTCGCGCTGTTCGAGCAGAGTCTATCGCCGCAGGGGGGAGGGCTCTTTGTGACGAGGGGGGCGCCAAAGCCCAGACACCCGGACGGTCAGAGACTGAGGCTGGAGAGTATCGACGAAGGCATCGTCAAGGACGACAGGCAGGAGGAGGAGGAGAAGCAGCTCATCTGATCGCTGCAGGTTTGGCCTTCGACTGCACACTAAGACACCCTGTGGTACGGCTGATGAAGTCTGGATTGGCAGACAGGAAGAGGCACTTTTTCACTCAAAGGAACGCCGTCAGTGTCCGGGCGAATTCTTCTGTCATGTTTGTACTCTTAATAGGAATTTTATACTACTGTAACCTTACATGGTAATGTTGTTTTGCTACACATTTTTGTTATTATATATTTTTAGTATCTTAATGTGCTGTGGTCAGTTTGAGTTAAAATAAAAAAATAAAAAATAAATTATTGGGAAGAAAAAAAAAACCCAACTAGTAAATCTTTCACCTCAGATTCACACTGCTACCGTTTCTCTCATGCAGATGTTTACGGTCCACTTAGGTTCTGTTGCAGCAAAGCTTCTTGACCCAGTTTTAGATTTTTTGTGAATTAGCAGCAAAAAGGTGACCTGATCAGCACTGACCGGATAGGCTATTATTTTTATGATGCTTCTATGCCTTGGGAATATAAACGTATTTATTTTTTTCAGGTTTGATCAGTATCAAAAAAAAAAAAAAAGTAATGCATTGATTCAAAATACTTTATCCATGCGTATTTTTTCTAAAGACCAAAATGAAATCCTCATTCTGACTTCAGGATAAAATAATCATGAATAAATTTCATTTTTATGTGAACTTGGCTACTTAAAAAAAAACAACAAAAAAAAACTTTTCAGTCAGGCTTAAATCACATGCATGAATGCACCAATCAGGCATAAGCTCTTTATTATCAGTGCAGTCCTGACTTCTATAGATTGGACTTGTTTGTCCAGCTTAACCTGATTGCATTGAGATCTGGGGACATGGAGTCTAAGTAAACCTTAAAGTGATTCCCCAAACTATTCCTGACTCATTTTACCGTTTTGTGTCGGGGCGCATTATTCAGGGAATATTCCTCCACCCTTATTGATCTGCAGCGTCTTATGCAACCCATCTGTTAAACTGAGCAACACAGGGCAACTCTGACCCCCCGTGTGCAGCAGTGAACTCTGGTAAACCACGGTTTCTTCGCCGGGCCTCTTTTGAGTGTCACTTGGGAATGATATGACCCAGTTTTGTAGGCATCACAATTCAGTTCTCATCAGACTATCAAAGGCTGAGTGTTTCCCGTTTGTCTGCTCTTAACACACCAGGAAAAAGTCACTTGTTGCCTTAGTTACCCCACCATCTCTTCTTTACTTTATTCAGTTTCACTCTGAATTTCAACATAGTCTCACCAGTTCAGGTTTATAAAAACCAGAACGGGTCGTAGAAATGTGCAGATTTATCTTAAATGTTCAAAATCAAATGATTTTTGAAAAGCCTGAAACTTTAAACATAAGAAATATGTAGAAATTGTCTTGATTTCAATACAAATCCTTTAAATACATTTGCTTCATCTTGTTCATTTTTATGTTCTGGTCTTTAATGCAGTTTGATGTCAGGCCAAACTAAGGCCGTAAAAGTTCGTTACATTATATTGTTTTTTTATTTATTTGTAGACAAATAATCAAAATTGAAAATAGTCAGTTTTATACAAAATGTTCTTTGTTTAGTTCAGTTTCAGGGTTTTTTTTTTTTTAGTCCATTCAGACTCAGATTCAGCATGAACCCTTTACATTAGAGAAGAAAACTGATGCAGTTCAGCAGCAGAGCAGACACAGAGGTACTAAAAGATGGTCTCTAGTCAGTCCCTAAACTGACTGCTGTAGAAAGTATTTCAGAAATAAATTATGCTGAACTGATGGTTCACAGTCAGCTTACAGAAATATTTTCAGAGGTACATGCAGCTCATCCATTTCTACACTCTTATTTATGAAACTCGTATTATAATATTATTCCCTCAAAGACATACCTGGAATATATTTATGAAATTCAGTTTTACTTTGCATGTTCTCTTCTTATTTTTGCAACTGGTACAGCTTCATTTCTTATTGTAACTATGGATACAGATATTTGTATTAAAATTATATACCATCAAACATGTCTGCTTTGAGTGGAACTCAGTATTTCCATTTGTGAAGGTTGTGTGTCTCTGCCAATTCAGTTTAATTCAAAGTCAAAAATTCTTTCTTTATTGACCTTAACGGGATATTAAATGTTGCTGTACCTCGTACAAAGATTCGTCAAACAGTAACAGTCTGTATTACAGCGAATCTGAAGGAGCCTCTGACTGAAGACGCCGGTTTCCTATGACAGTTTCATGAAGGGGATGCTCAGGCTTGTTCATGGTTTTCTTGATTTTATGTAAACTCATGAAGACCCAAGAAAAATGAAAAGAAGTATCAGTAATTTAGTTTACCTCCGAGTAATGTCAAGTAAACTCTACATGTTTATATTTTGGACAGTAGGACGAACGTCAAGATTCAATCTTTGGACTGTTTATGATGCTGCAACAACAGAGGAAGTTATTTAAAGTGTTTCTTGTACATCTTTACCAGGGATGTCAACAATAATGCAGGCCTCCATCTAATTAAGCTAAATGTTTAAACGAAGTTTGATGCTGATTTTGCACCAAAACAACAACAACAACAACAAAAAAAAACTCAAATCACATCTTACAGTTGGGAATACATCTGACTGATGTTACAGCTCTGTTTATTGTGCATTTGGCCATATTAGCTCTATGGGTCACAATAACTTAACCCTCCGTCTCTAGCAAAAAACTTTTTGTAGAGTTTATCAGAGTAAAACTCTTCTCAAACAGTTTTTTTTTTTTAACCCAAGTCAAGTAAGAAAGCAAACAAACATGTTTAATGCATGAAAAATAAATAAAAAGGGCAGCTAAGTGAGAAATACTTCAGCTTTCGATATTTTCCCAGAGACAGAGCCTGCGTTCAGACAAACAGCTGCTAAAAAAAAAAAACAAAAAAAAAAACAGCTGTAAGCAGCAACTCAGCGGGTGCCCTGTTACCGACCGCCGCGTTCTCGTCGCTGATCACAGTTCTTTCCGTCCAAACTCTACAAAACAACAGATTTAAAGCCTTTGTATTTTAATTAAAGTCTGTATTCACATGCTTTAAGTGCTGCAGCAGCACGTCAACATTTCATTGCTACAAATTCAAAAAAATGTCAAACATTAACACTGATCCAACTCTCACCTTCGCCAAACAAATAATATTGCACTTTAACATCCTTTCACACCAGCCGCTGCTATTAGCACTCTAGACACACACTTTTATATACCCATACTGGCGTCCTTTTTGCAGTCACACAGGTGTAGTTTATCCTCATACAGAAATATCAGTAAGAAAGTTCTTTAAAAAAGAAAGAAAAACAACACAAGGGCCTAGAAATAACACTAATATCCAAAAGGAAGTATTCTACTAGTACAAATCTCGGGGGTTCTTTGCAAGTGCTATACAGCAACAACAAAAGGTGTTTGTTTGTTTTTTTGTTTGTGTTTTTTTTTTTGTTGTTGTTTTTTTTTCCCCATGAAAATAAAATGCCAACTTGGCTACTGCTCTTCCTCGTTTTCCTGACCGGATCCTTCAGACCGATCGCCCTCCAGGCGATCTACAGGAAGAAGAAGAAAAGAAAAATTTGACCCAGGAGAACAAGCGACGCTCCGCGGGTCGTCTGCGATGAGCTTTTACCTGATCTGATGTGATTGAGGGACGCCAACATTCGCAGCATGAAGGAGGCCGGGACAGTGATTGTGTTTCTCGTTTCCTCCAGCATCAGCTCGTTGCGGGTTATGACCTATTAATGAGGAGATAAAAGTGGTTTTAAATAGACGAGTTTTATTTTCTGAAACTAGTGGCAGGAACATTGAACTTTTTAATAATATGAAAAAATTTTTAGATTTATGTCTGTAAAGAGAGCTTTCTGGAAGTTCTTGTTTTTATTATTATGTTTCGTCTTCTGAAATGAACACGACAGTGTTTAGCTCCAGGAGAGAAGTGTGAACTTTTCAAATGAAAATTGGATGTTAATACAAATAACAGATTATGCGTTTCAGTCTGTCAGGAATTTATTTTTTTGGTTTCCACACTGCTTCACCTTTGGTGTCGTGTAAAGTTGTTTTAGGGCTGGACAACAAATCAATTTGATCAGTTTTACCAATGATCTCCTTGGGTTTCCAAAAGGTCAAAGTGATGTCAGCACGCCCAGGGCGGCCATCTTGTTTGATGAGCATTTTTCTTTGAATTACGGTAAACTCAACTACAAAAAAGGTCAAGAGTTTTTTCTTATGAAAATAGAGTCACAATATTACAAGGATAGAGTCGTAGAAGTATGAGAATAGAGTTAGAATAATACTAAAATAAAGTCTTAATGTTACCAGAACAGGGTCGTAATGTTAGGGGAATGTCATAGTAATTTTATGAAAACAAAGAAAACCAAAATATTTTTTATCCAAGCTAATTTTTAGACATTCTTGTGGTGAAATTGCATCTTTAATCTGCTAATATTATGACTGCATTCTTGTAACTAAAAAAAAAAAAAACAAATAAAACCGTCACAGAATAAATTCACAGAAGAATTGACTGAAATAAAACCATTGTCTGAAAATATTTCCTGTTATTTTTCATTTTTTTTTTTTTTTTTTTTTTAGAACAACAAAAGATGACTCGGCGATATTATTTTTAAGCGAAATCGCCCAGCTCTAAGTCGTCATATATAATTTATTATACCTCCTCAGCAAGGACTCTGTTAAAAGATGCAGACTGCTCCAGTGGTGACCAAATCTTGATGTCATAGTCTATCCCCGAAGAAGCCAAAACTGGAAGAAAAAAACAAAAAAAAAACAAAGCATAAAAATACTAAATTCTGCATTCCTTTCGTCTCGTTCTGCGAGCCGACCACCACCCTGACTGGACTCACTGGGGTCGTACGGGTGCGGCTGCAGGCAGTTGACCACGTGGTTGTCGGCTTCCAGCAGCATGAGGTGTTCTGCAGTGTGTCTGTCCCAGATGAAAATGTGTCCGCAGTCCGAGCCGCTCATCACAAAGTTGTTGCCCCAGAAACACGACTCCTTTATCTGGACACGAGGGCGAGAAGCACCTCAAACGTCACACAGACGACTCTGCTAGAGGAAACCTAAACATTGCAGGTGCCTGTAATGTTTAGGTCCTTCTGCTGTGAGACGGATTAGCTTTCGAAAACGGATAAATAAGCTTGATTTTCAACATGCGTTGATTGTTTGCGTCGAGATGAAACAAACAGCTTTACCTAACTTTTCTGTTCACCAGGTGTGTTGATCGGTTCGACCGGGCCGATGCTTACCATTGTTCTGGAGTTGCGATGGCCCTTGTAAACCATTTTCACTGACGGTCTCCTGATATTCTGAGTTTCGCTCTCCTCCATCTCTCTTCTCTCCTTTCTCCTGCGGAACAGCTCCTGGATGCGAGCTGCTGCAGAGCGTCTGGCAAGGAAAAGGAAAGAAACCCACAAAATTTAAATAACTCAAAAAAAAAACATTTGCAAATTCATGATTTGACTTACTCTAGATTTTTACATTTCAACCACTACAGTACTTAATATGATCTTTTTGTTTTTTTAGTAAAAATCACCTGCATGAAGCATCAAAACATGTAATTCTTTCGAAGTCGCCATGCATACAGACATGATAAATGCAGCCGTGGTGTTTTTTTATTCACGTCGTTTGTGATCGCATGCAAACACTCCATACTCAGCTCTTTGTATTAATAGCTCGAGTCAAACCAAGTCAAAACAAACAAAACAAAAGAAAAAAGGTTAAACACTTTGTGGTGTTTGTGGCTTTAGGTGCTGTGCAGCAGATCACGCAGCTCCAGTGTTAGCTTGTTTTTTAGGTTTCCAGAGCGAGCGTGTTACCTGATCATCCTATCTCCTACTGCAGATCCTCTGGAATTAAATCTACATTCGTTTGAAAACAGTGAGTGTGAAAGCACAAAACTCAAATCAGAAAATCTACCCTTAAAAAGTGGAAAGATGATTTTATTTATTTTTTGAATCGGGTGGAGCCTCCTTTATGTACCTCTGCCCCTGCCCTCTGAATCTGGCAGGCGGGATGAGAATGGGATCGTCGTCGCTGTCGTCGGAGTCCTGGTTGCTAGGCGCCGGCTGGCTCTGACCCTCCACGCCCTCCTCCCCGGCAGGCTCCGCCCTCCTGCAGTCGCCCGACGGGTCTTCGGAGCCCTCTGGTTGACTCCTCTCCTGCGGCGGAGACCCCGCGCATTCCCACTCGGCGGGACCCCGAGTCGTGGAGACGCCGAGGGAGCCGGCGCCGGAGGCGTCACGCGGAGACTCTGATGTGGCTGCTGCCAAACCGTGCTGCCCAGAGGACTCGCAGGGAGCTGAGGAGCACAGGAAGTCACACATGGTCCAATTTGTTCTGCAGCAAAATGTGGAATAAATTTGAGGATGTGGATCCAGCTAAAAGTATTCAGACCCGTTGAGCTTTTTAAGGCGTCGCGTCACGACCTTCGGTGTATTTTACTGGTTTCTGATGCGAGTAACCAACAAACTGCATAATTGTGAAGCAACCAGGAAAACAACCAGTGGTTTTTAGAGTGATGTTTTTTTTTTCTCTAGCAATTTCCTTCTTTTTTTATTTCTTTTTTTTTTTTAAAGTGGCATTCATTTGGCTCTCAGCTTCCTGATTAAATACAACTCTGTATTTGTTTCGAATAAAATGCCAGGGGAGGCACTGAGGTTTACGGTTGTGACAAACGGCGACAATGCTCGAGTGGCATCAGTACTTTTGCAAGGCACTGAACACTGTGCAGCTATATCCATGATGCTGAAGTTATGTGAATCACCCTGTTCCGATGCCGAACTCTCCGCTGGCAGAGTCTCTTGGCTCTTTGGAGCCACGGCTTCGGACGTTTTGGAGACGCCGCTGCCCATCGAGCTGGACGTGCTGCTGCTCCTGTGGAGAGAAAGTTAAACAATGACCAACTTAAGACGACAACTTGTTTTACCATGAAGAAACCGACGAAAAGTGGTGAAGGATGGAGTTTTGAGACCGAAAGACGCATCTTAACCCAACTCCTATGTCCAGAAACAAGTCCAAACTCATTTAAGTAGGAATAAAGTCAAAGTGATCTACAGAATCAAGGATGCGACATCTTTGAGGTTAAAAGAAAAAAAAAAGCTGGAATCATCTGGCTTGTTCAAACCCAGAATCAGTTCATTACTGCAAACAGAACAGGTCTAAGAGTCGCATCTTCCAGACGCCTTATGCATCTCTGAAGGTTTCACTGATTTTAGCAACAATCTGTCAAAATAATCAACAATATGTTCCTGCGAAACATTCTGGATTAAAACTACTGTGGCTGAATGTTGGGTAAAAAAAAAAACAACAGCTCCATTATTTATTCACCTACATATTTGGATTTCTTTATGGTTGACAAAGGAAGAGGAAAGCTCTCTATGCTCAACGTCAAAACGGAGACAGACAAGGCAGAAATATTTACAATCATTTAACGAATCCAAAATCTTAGTTTTAGGTCAGGAAAAAAAAAGCCAAAGTGTCGGTGGAGATACTAGCAGATCATGAAGAAGCCTTTCAACACTTCCTAATGAGAAACCACAGGTCAGTGCTGCGCTGTTTTTGGCAAATTGATAAATTAAACTGAGCACATGTTTCTGTAAAAACACAATCCCTTCTTTCAATCAGTTACTTTGTTTGTTTTTTTTCATTTAAAACACCGTCAGGGCATTAATGCTAATCTGATTTTAAACACGAACTAAAGCTCTTTCGGCACATCGATTCCGTTCGTTACTTATTTTAATCTGATCTTGTATCCGAGTCATTTATCACGTTAGTAAAGTGCCCAGCGATTGCCGATGTCGTTTGACGCGACTTAAAAGTCTGGACAGAAACCGTTCCTCTGCTCGTCTCTCACCACTCGTCGGTGAAGTCCAGCTTGATGGTGCTGGTGGTGGTTCCCTCTGAGCTGTAGTGCAGGCTGAGGACCGGCTCTGCTGCGCTGGGTCGGGTGCTGGACGGGGTGGGAGTCGGGGTGGGAGTGGGGGTGCTGCTGGTTGTTGCGGTAACCGATTCCTCGGGATTCAAACCCGCAGCCTCTGGTGCTCCTGACGGGAGAAACAAAAAGGAAAGCAACGGCGGTTGAAGCTCTTACGCTTGCAGAATGAGCAGAAGAGCGCTGGAAATGTGTAAAGAAAAACTATTCTGAAAGGTTTTGAGAGCATAACCCAGAGAAAACGAAACAAAAAGGTTCATCAACTATTGGAGAAGAAGGTTTAAACGGATGAATTTAAGAAGAATAAAGTCTGTAAAACAAAGTATGTGCAAAGGTGAAGATTTATTACTAGATTATCTAACTCTTAGTTATTCAAAAATGTTTTAGCTCAGACAGTTTGTGCAAAAACAAACTGGAAACTAACTGTTTTTATTTATTTAACATTTCTAAACTGTAGAACTCATCAAAACACATTGTTATTGTGAGCCTATATAAGTGGCACTTCATTAACAGTCAGAGGGCGGCGGCAATAAAAGCAGCCAAACAAGTAAAAGTCATATTCAGATGTTTATTACAGTCATATAAGACATTTAACAGTCACTGTGCTGGTTAGCTTATTACCAGAAATGATCATTTCTCATGAACTCTGTGCTTAACATCTATTTTTATTTACGGTTGGGGTTTCTGGTGACACCTAGTGGCCAACAGAAGTACAGACGAGCCAGTTAAATACATTAATTATGTGTTGGAGGGTCAAATCAAGACAGAAAGTGTAAAGCAGGGGTCCCCAAACTTTTTCCTGTGAGAGCCACATAACTTTTCCCTTCTCTGGTGGGGGGCCGGAGTCAGTTTGTAACTGAAAA
>NW_015113346.1:25869-26771 GCF_001443285.1 Poecilia latipinna
CACTTCCTACCAGCAACCCTTCCGACCCCACTTAGGGACAAGGGTGTAAAGAAAATGGATGGATGGATGGATGGATGGATGGATGGATGGATGGATGGATGGATGGATGGATGGATTCACTTACTGCTAAAGAGCACCCTGGTGGTTGAAGAAAAATCGACATATAAGCCACACTGGGCTATAGGCTGCATGGTTCAAAGCTTAGGAAAAACTAGCGGCTTATTGTCCAGAAAATACGGTATATGAAAAAAAATCTAAGTGCTCTCTGGTGGTGTTCAGGGGGCCGGACCAAATGTGGAGGTGGGCCGGATCCGGCCTGCGGGCTGTAGTTTGGGGACCACTGGTGTAAAGTAAGGCTGTCAGTTATGCTGAATCAGCAGCAAATATTAGTCTACTACACCTACTAATACATTTGTTTTTATAATAGGTCTGCATCCTTAAATAAAAATATAATAAAGGAAATACCTGTCCGTTGTTTAGGTCGTGATAAGACATAAGGCTGGAGCCCAACTATTAACCCTGACAAACTAATTTGTCAGGATACATTTTGAAATGCATCTCTTGCATCTTCTACAGGTTCAAGGAAAAAATCTGCAGTCTGCTACAAAATCCACACATCTAATTCTAGTAATTAAATTCATCTTCTGCTTTTCTGCATGTTACAAGTCATCATGTAGGTGTTGGACAAGAGGATGAATAGAGAAAGAGCTGCAACGAGAAACAGGACAGAGGCGGTCTGAGACGGAGGGAGAGAGGGAGGGAGAGAGAGAGGACAGAGGAAGGATGGAGAGACGCACCCTGCTGTTCATCCAGAGTCATGGATCCCAGCTGTTTGTTTACCACAGACGAAGGGGAATCTGGAACACAAACCACACAAACTAAACACTTAACAAGGAGTTCAA
>NW_015113346.1:30948-34951 GCF_001443285.1 Poecilia latipinna
GCTCGCAAAAGTATTTGCACCCCTTGAGCCTTTCCACATTTTGTCACCTTACAGCCACAAACCCCAGAGTATGTTGGCGGGGAAATAAATGTGACTGACTGGGAGGAAAACTTTCAAAAGCAAAATGCAGCACCAGGCGTCCAACAAACGTCCCAATCAGACACGAAATGTTCGTTTGAACTTTGACCTCGGCTGAGCTGTCAGTCCACCGCAAGACAACTCACTACACTGACATATTCAGTGATTTTATTTACAGATGAAATAATTAATCAGATGAATTGATTATTGAAATAAATGTCAACTAATTTAGTAATCGATTAGTCGCTAGATCCAAAAAAAAAAAAAGAAAAAAAAGGAGCACATTCAAGAGGCGTAATTATGCCAAAACTGTACAAAAAATACAAACACTTTGGATTTATGATAAACGAAAACCATTATCTAAAAATATATTCCGTCTAGAACTCCTCAAACGACATAATTTTTGATTCACTCGATTCAAACTCTTAAAAAAAAAAAGTAATCTGGACACCTTTTGTTGTCCCGTTATTAATCAGTTAATCCAACAAATAATCACCAGATCTACTGTATTGATTTTAAGAACTGACATCAACTTTAACATGTTGATGTCAGAAATATTTATTATTTTCTTACTTAAAAAGGGAACTGAATCATGTATTTGTACTTTTGATGCATGTATAATATTGTAGAAAATAAGCTCCAGTGTCAAAATGAAAAATCTGCCAAATGTTCCCCTTTTTTTTCAATTAATCAATTAAACGTCAGAATAACAATGAGCTGCAGTCCAAATTTCATTCAACAAATTTGGTGCTTGAAGTTTCATGTTTGACAGGGACTTTAGTTTCACGTCGAAGTGATCAAACCACAGGGAGGGAAGCCAGAAAAGAAGCCAATCTTCAACGCATCTTCGTCATCAACCGGGGAAACAACCACTTGAACCAAACCAATCAGAGGTTCACAACCGCTGGGGCCACTCCAAACAGAGAGTCTGCAGATGAAAACCCAAAGCAACGAGGAAAGGAAGGGAGCGAGAGCGTTAGTGGGTGAGGGGAGCGGAGAAGCTGCTGGCGGTTATGGGATTGTAAAAACGCACGGTGCATTAGACGGTGGGGGGGTGAGGGGGTTAGTGCTGGGTTCTAGCAAGACCAGGATTTTCTGGAGCCAAAGTGAGTCTGCAAACAAAACATGTCTGCCACGGTTACATGAAGAAGCTCAGACACAGAACTCGACAGGCGTTGCTGCAGATTTGGAGGGAGGGGTAACCTGTATGGGGTTGCTTCGGAGCAGCAGAGGCGGCGGCGGCGGAGGAGGAGGAGGAGGAGGAGGCAGCAGCGGCTGAGGTAGCCCTTCGCTCAGAGGCTGCGGAGGAAGTGGAAGCGGTCGCTCTCTGACCCAGTCCCGGGGGGTCGGCCAGCCGAAGCAACCTCTGCAAACGCCTACACACTAAACTTATGGGCAGCCGATGAGGACCGTACTCTGACGGAGAGGCAGAGGGGAGACAGGGACAGTGGATGAGCCATTAGGAGGACAGAGAGGGGAGGAGGAAGAAGAGGAGGAGGAGGAGGAGGAGGTGAGGAGCAGAGGGACAAAGAGAGGGACAACAGGATGCTGAAGTAGAAGAAGGTGAAGCTGCTGCTGCTTCTCGAGTGGAGTGGCTCCAAAGCAGACGCTCAAACACACTCACAGATCCATTATCGCACATAATGCATTACAGAAGCTCTCGCACTCCTTTAAACCATTTCAGTTTGTTACATAACCACAAACTATGATGCATTTTACTGGGAACGGCTCATTAGTTAAATTACAAAAAAAAAAAAAAAAGTCTGTGTAAGTGTGGTGAGCGTCTTACTCAGCTCCCCTGAATCAACGCTTTGCAGAACGTCGCCTCGCTCCACAGGCAGAGACATGCATGTCTCTTTTCACATTTAAAATTAACCTCCTCCCCCCCAAAAAAAAAGCTCTTAAATGTTAAATAGCTCAAACTTAGTCAGACTGGACAGATCTGGCTACGGATTCTCAACTAGATTTAGGTTTGGACCGGGTTTAGTCTAAACCCAGAGGTCTCAGAAAGCTGTGCTGAAGCACAGACTGCTACAGGAGACGAGCCTAAAGTACTGATCTAAACCATTCAGGTCCCGTCAGCTCTGACGAGCTTTTCTTTATCTGCTGAAGAAGAGCATCACAGTATTCATAGTGGACATGGTGTATTTCCATCACACATTTCCTTTACCACAAAAAAATTCCCAGTAGAGTTTCATCAAAGATCGAATGCTGTTCTTTTTAAGGCGTCGTGTAACATTGAGGTTTAGCTGAACCGAGGGCAAAAACGTCTCTGCGTTGTAAAGGTTCCAGGCGGCTGGTCCAAAAAAAAAAAAAAAATTGCAAATAAAAACACAGTGAGGTTTGTGGCTGTAACAAACTGTGAAACGTTTCAGAGGGTGCGAATGTTTCTGCGAGGCTCTATAAACAGCGGGGCCAAGATACCCCTGATATCCCTTCACACTGAACTACAGTGACGCCAGTTGGAGTACAACTAAACTCTCACCTGATAGTGCAGGTTCAGAGGTGGGCGTGGCCGTGGGCGTGGCCGTCCCGGTTGTGTCCCCCTGACTCCTTTGCTCCGAGTCAGGGGAGGAGGTAAGAGGAGAAGAAGACGGGGCCGAGCTCTCTACCGAGGACGAGCCGGAAGTAGGAGGCGCAGTGACGGTTGATGACGACCCTGAGGAGGAAGAGGAAGTGGATTTGGACATCGGGGCTTCGGACGTGGCTGCGGTACTGGAAGGGACCTCCAGGGAGTCTGTCTCCACGGGCCTCTCAGGGGCCCCGGACTCCTGGGTGGAGTCTGCACCCGAGGCGGCAGGGGTGTTTGCCGAGCCCTCGGGCCGGACAGCAGTTCCTAGAAATGAGGCAAACAATTCATATAAACAAGATTAATAACTGAGGAAAACACATTTACTGAATTAAAGTCTAGGCTTCAGACTGAAACGCGTCACAATTTCACAATTTTTGAAATGTTTTTTTTTTTTTTATATATTGTACAACTATATAAACTAAGAAGGAATTAAAAAGCGAGAGCTCACCTCTGGGCCGAGCCTGAGGTCGGCTTCCTCTGCTGCTCTGAGCTTCGCTGGCCTCTTCAAACCACCGCGACAACATGTCCGACATCCTCTGCATCAGGGACACGTTCGGACTGTGCTCCCCTAAAGCAGGAGAGGAGGGGAATCGTTTCAAAATAACATTTGATTCTGCTCCGAAAATACAGGTACATCACAGAAAATGGTTTTCAGACGGGAAAAGCATTTCTCCAACGGCTACATTGAGGCCCAATAGCGTCCCGACATCTGGGGCCCGATCCACCACTACGCCAGGCTCTGCCCCAACTCAGTTCCTGATCTTGACAACGTTGTGTTTGACTGTCCACAGTGAAGCAGGTTTCATGTTGCTGTGGACAAGAAGGTCCCACCAGGAAGGAGATACCGCGTTTTCAAAACTGACACCATTAGCAGCTTTTCCTTTACAAATGTGTGCAAAACTTTTCTGATATTCTGCTTATGTCAAAAAAGAAAAACAAAACAATAAAAAAAAAAAAAAACACTATTTTGTAATAGCAATGTTTCCACTTAATAAGAAATGCAATTAGCGTAATTAAGTGTGTTTACGTGTTGAGCCGTCATGGACGGATGTAAATGCTGCCATGATATATATATATTTCAGCCACAACACCAGAGATCAGATGAGAACTCTGTGTTTTATTCAGGTACTGAGGTAATACTTGAGAGCGGCTACTGAAATATGCAGCGTTTTGGGGAAATCGTAGTTTGCGATTTCACAGAAGAGCTGTGGAGCAACGACAAAAACACCAAACACGATTTGTACCAGGAGATTGATGGTGACAAAAAGCAGATGCAACGAGCTGAGTGACTCTTCCATGATTTAATAAATTCAAGGTACTGAGCTAAAAACAATTATATTTCTGACAAAAAAA
>NW_015113346.1:38333-38806 GCF_001443285.1 Poecilia latipinna
TAGCTAATGAGGGTCCTAGTGGACAATCTTCTGTGTTTATTGGGGACTGTTGCTCGAGACTCAGAAGAAGAAAGTGTGAAGAAACGTGAATGAAAACATTTGGGCAGGCTTTGGGCGCTCTCTCCCGAAATGCGAGAGGTCTGCTTTAAACGAGGAGCAGAACATCCTGTGATCTTACCATCTCTTTCTCTTTCGCTCTCGGGACGGGCTCGGGGTCCGGTGTCGGACCAGTCCCCCCGCAGCCGGAGCCGCTTCACCGGAGGCTGCCTTAGCTGTGGAAACACGCACGCAGCCAAAGATTAGCGGTTTGTTAGTCAAAGCGCAGTCAAAAATAACTCTGCTGCCAAAGCAAAACACTGCCCATCTCTGTCGGCGTCCTCCTCTCCCACCCCTTTGGCAGCACAACTAAGGCTGCCCCCCCCCCCCCCCCCCCTTTTTTTTTTTTTTTTTTTTTTTCTTTTCTTCCTTTCTCT